>NW_026266038.1:0-7284 GCF_025860055.1 Xyrauchen texanus
CCCTGTTATCTGTTGTAGACCGTTCACGAGAAATACAGGCTGCAAGACAAAACGCAGCCCACACAACCCTCACGGCTTTGCACTTCAACACCTGCTCCACTCTGGGTTCTCAGTGGGACTCTGGAACTGCCAGTCTGCTGTGAACAAAGCTGCCTTCATTCCAGCTTTACAGCCGCAGTCCACCTCCAGCATCCTGGCGCTGACAGAGACATGGATACGTCCTGAGGGATACAGCAACACCTGCTGCTCTCTCTAACAACTTCTCCTTCTCCACACCCCTCGACATACTGGTAGAGGGTGGGGAGCAGATTCTACTCATTCATAATAACTGGACTTTTTCACCACATGCTTCACTATGTAACAATACATCTTTTGAATTCCATGCCATTACTACAATGCAACCCACAAAATTACATGTTGTTGTCATCTATACGCCCCCCAGGTCAGCTGACAAGCTTTCTTGAGGAGTGGATGTCCTGCTGTCCTCCTTGCCAAGAGGATGGCAGGCCACTTGTGGTTCTTGGTGATTTCAACATACACCAGGACAAACCCCAGGCCATTGAACTGAATACCTCTTCTGGCCTCATTTGACTTGGAAAGACTACACACCACAGCAACTCACAGGTCGGGCAACCAGCTGGACCTCATTTTTACTGCGTAACTGTACCACCTCTAATATTCTTGTTACACCTTTACATGTTTCTGATCACTACTTTGTTCAATTCAACATGATTCTCCCATCCATTGTAAAACCGACCCACCTTTGGTTTCCTTTAGCCCGTAACCTCCGTTCCCTCTCACCCTCTCGCCTTTCCACTGATGTCTCTGCCTCTCTTCCCACAATAAATGTATTTTCCATGCTTGCAGTGTGAACACTGCCACAGACACACTTAGCTCTACTTTAACAACCTGTCTAGACAACATCTGTCCTCTCTCCTCTAGACCAGCACGGGACTACACCACCCAGCCCCTGGCTGTCTGACATCCTCGTGAACATCGGACTGATCTCAGGGCAGCTGAGAGGAGATGGCTGAAATCTAAAGATCCAGCTGATCTAGGTAAATATCAGCTTCTGCTACGCAACTTTTTCAAATAGCGTTAAAACTGCAAAACTTCATATTACCAGACCAAAATCAACAGCACCACAGACACTCGTTAGCTTGTTTAGAACATTTAACACACTTCTCTGCCC
Source organism: Xyrauchen texanus (assembly GCF_025860055.1). NCBI lineage: Eukaryota > Metazoa > Chordata > Actinopteri > Cypriniformes > Catostomidae > Xyrauchen > Xyrauchen texanus. The sequence goes on from NW_026266038.1 coordinate 1,193, forward strand.
TCCCCCTCCACCACCTGACACATCACTGACAGCAGATATATTAGCCACATTTTTTACTGATAAGGTTACAGCCATCAGCAATACATTCACAGCACCACACCCCTGTCAAACACCTGGCTCCTGTATGCAACCCTTCTTTCACTATGTTCTCTCCTTTAACTGACACTGAGGTCTCTAAGCTCCTCCTCTCCAACCACCCCACAACCTGTTCCCTTGACCCCATTCCATCACACACTTCTCCAGGCCATCTCTCCGTCCATCCTACCGGCACTTACACACATAATTAACACATCTCTTCTTGCAGGCACTTTTCCCACTACATTTAAGCAGGCTCGAGTAACCCCACTGCTGAAAAACCTGCACTTAACCCACACAGATAGAACACTACAGACCAGTCTCTCTCATCCCATTCATGGCAAAAACACTTGAAAGGGCAGTTTTCAATCAGATCTCCGCCTATCTCTCACAGAACAAGCTGCTGGATGACAATCAGTCGGGCTTCAAAGTGGACACTCCACTGAGACTGCCCTGCTGTCTGTCATCGAGTCGCTGAGACTGGCGAGAGCTGAATCGAGATCATCCGTTCTGATTTTGCTGGACCTTTCTGCTGCCTTTGACACAGTCAACCATCAGATCCTACTCTCCACCCTCTCTAAACTGGGTATCACTGGAACTGTGCTTGACTGGTTCAACTCTTATCTCTCAGAAAGGTCCTTTGAGGTAGCATGGAGAGGGAAGTATCCAAGCCACACCAGTTACTTACTGGGGTACCTCAGGGATCAGTGCTTGGGCCACTTCTCTTCTCCATATACACAACATCACTGGGACCCATCATCCAGTCACATGGTTTCTCTTACCACTGCTACGCTGATGACAGGCAACTCTACTTGTCTTTCCAGCCCAGCGACACCACAGTGACCGTTCGAATCGCTGCCTGTCTGGCAGACATCTCGGCCTGGATGAAGGAACACCACCTTCAACTCAACCCTGCCAAGAGAGACTCCTTGTCTTTCCAGCCAACCCTGCTGTTGAACACAACATCACCGTGCAGCTGGGTCCAACTACAGTTTCAGCCTTCCAAAAGCGGTCAGAAATCTAGGGGTAACCATTGATGATGAGCTAAATTTCACAGACCACATTTCAAAAACTGCAAGATCTTGTAGATTTACACTCTACAATATCAGGAAGATAAGACCCTTCCTCTCTGTACATGCCACACAACTGCTCGTTCAGTCCCTTGTCATAACTAGACTGGACTACTGTAATGCTCTCATTGCAGGCCTTCCTGCATGTGCTATTAGACCTCTCCAAATGATCCAGAATGCAGCAGCACGTCTGGTCTTTAATGAACCTAAGAGAGCACATGTTACACCACTCTTTGTCTCTCTCCACTGGCTGCCGGTTCATGCACGTATTAAATTCAAGGCCCTGATGCTGGCATATAAAACAGTCACTGGGTCTGCTCCAGCATACCTAAAAACATTTATGCAGAGCTACGTTCCCACCAGAAGCCTGCGGTCGGCTAAGGAACGTCGCCTTGTCGTACCAAAACAAAGAGGCACCAAAACACTTTCCCGGACTTTCAGTTTCATCATACCACGGTGGTGGAATGACCTTTCCAACTCAATCCGGGAAGCTAACTCACTCTCTATCTTCAAAAAACGGCTAAAAACACATCTTTTCCAAAAGCACTTAACCGGTCAATAATAATAAAAAAAAAAAAAAAAAAAAAAAAAAAAAAAATATATATTTACATTTCTTGTTGCACTTAAATCTGTTTTGTATACTATTATGATGATAGTAAAACTTTGTAATATGGCACTTTTTGTACCACTGTCTCCCTAAGATGATTCGCTGATGTTCTTCCTCTTTTGTAAGTCGCTTTGGATAAAAGCGTCTGCCAAATGAATAAATGTAAATGTAAATGTTTAATGTATGCTAATGCTAATATGTTGGATGTGCATTAAGTGTAAACCCTGAAATGTAGTTTTATAATATTGTGGTGCTTGTTCACTCTCTCATGTTTCATTGAGTTTGCTGAATTCGAGGGGCTGCATGATGTTAGCCAATCGTAACAGTGGGCGTTTACACTGAAGATTTAAGGAGGCACTTGGGTCAAAAACGAGCGTTTCAGACAGAGGGCCAAAGACAGGGTAAAAAAGTATCATACATTACTAAAATATGATTGTTTTAGTGCAAAATAAAACAATAAGAGCATTTCATGAACCCTTTAACATCCCTAAACTGAGACCTGATCTGTCTGTCTATACGTTCATCCGTGCATCCATCTGTCTGTCTGTCTATCATCTATCCCCGTCCGTATTTTCTATCTATCTTTCTGTCAAACTATCTGTCTGTCTGTTCGTCTTTCTGTTTGTATGTCTGTCTATCTGTCTGTCTTTCTATTTGTCTGTCTATCTATCTGTCTGTCTATCTGTGTCTGCCTGTCCGTCCATCCGTTCTTCTTTCTGTTTGTCTGTCTGTCTATCCGTCTGTCTGTCTATCTATCTGTCCGTCCGTCCGTCTTTCTATCTGTCTGTCTGTCTGTCCATCTATCTATCTGTCTGTCTGTCTATCCGTCTGTCTTTCTGTCTATCTATCTGTCTGTCTGTCCATCTATCTATCTGTCTATCTGTCTGTCTTTCTGTCTATCTATCTGTCTGTCTATCCGTCTGTCTGTCTGTCCATCTATCCGTCAGTCCATCTATCTATCTGTCTGTCTGTCTATCTGTCTATCTATCTATCTGTCTGTCTTTCTGTCTGTCTGTCTATCCGTCAGTCCATCTATCTATCTGTCTGTCTGTCTATCTGTCTATCTATCTATCTGTCTGTCTTTCTGTCTGTCCATCTATCCGTCAGTCCATCTGTCTATCTATCTGTCTTTCTGTCTGTCTATCTATCTGTCTGTTATATATCTGTCTGTCTACCTCTGTCTGTCTATCTGTCCGTCCGTCCGTCTTTCTATCTGTCTGTCTTTCTGTATATATATCTATCCGTCTGTCTGTCCATCTGTCCGTCTTTCTGTCCGTCTTTCTGTCTGTCTGTATATTTATCTATCTATCTGTCTGTCTACCTCTGTGTGTCTGTCTGATCTATCTGTCTGTCTACCTGTATCTGTCTGTCTGTCTGTCTGTCTCTATCAAACATAGAGATGTTTAAATTATCAGTTAATTGATAATTGTAGATAATTGAAATACTGAAAACTATTTAAAACTTTTCAGACAAGGTTTAGTCGAACATCAGACCATACAAGTGTTCCTCTTCTAGTTAAACTTATTTTCATAATATTAACCAGCAATAAAACTAATATAAGAAATAATGCAGCAGTTCTCGGTTTAGTTTAGTTTTTTTCATGCCATTTGAAACTGGAAAAACTTTTGTAAAACTTTTTAAAATATGAACTGTATTTCCTTTCAGCTTCATGTCACGGAAAAAGTTATTTTTATGAATGAAAATCTTAAATTTGTAACTGTTTTGCTGAAAAGCTGCTGTGTGAAATGAAAAGTTATACTTATTAAACATCCACAAATAGAATAAAAAGAGATGATGTTTACAGGAGCAATGCGAACATATAATAGCTCATGCAAAAATAACATTTCTGTCATCATTTACTCAACCTTCCCTCCAAACCAGTATGGCGTTTTTCAGTCATGAAACACCCGTAACCGTAAAGTTTCAAAAGCACATAAATCCAAGAGAAAAGTCAGCCCAGTATAATTTGTGTGCTATATTTTAAGTCTTCTAAAGCCAAACTATAGCATTGTGTGAAAAACAGACCATTAATTAAGACTGCACGCACTGTAAATCTTGTTCTTCACCCATTCGAATCTGGGACGCACACCAGCACAACCTTGTTTATATATAAGCGCAGTGACATTACATAAGGAGAAAAAGGTGTAGGGAAAGAAATAGCACACATTGGATACTGCATGACCGGAGTGTTAATCTGCATTTTTGACTCACTGGCGACATCAGACTTCTGAACTCCAGACATCTGCCATGATGATGGCCAATCCTGAGCTTCAGAGAGTGACATCAGAGGGGTGTGGGCCGTATCCATGGACACCATTTGCTCAAGTTCTGCATCTCCCATAGATACAGCTGTTGGTACCATGGCGACAGACGGTTCCAGACACCGCACGGTGACATCCTCAAGCGGCTCAAATATCAGCGGCAGGTCTTCAGAGGACATGGTCGCATCTGTGCCTACCTCCAGAGCTGTGGAAAGAGCACTAGCGTCCTCTGAAAAGGAAGTAAAACAGGAAATGTTGCATTTACAGTAGTGTACTTACAATGGAAGTCTATGGGACTAAACATTGCACTAAAATAAATGTTAAAACACGTGCTGTTTCCATAGTATAGAATAGTATAGTATATATATAGTGTAGTATAGTATATATGTATATACAGTATAGTATATATAATATAGTATATATATAGTGTGGTATATATAGTATAGTATATATATAGTATGTATAGTGTATATATATAGTGTATATATATATAGTATAGTATATATGTATATACAGTATAGTATATATAATATAGTATATATAGTATGGTATAGTGTGGTATATATATAGTGTATATATATATAGTATAGTGTAGTATAGTATATATGTATTTACAGTATATATATATGTATATACAGTATAGTATATATATATTGTATAGTGTATATATATTATAGTATATATGTATATACAGTATAGTGTAGTATATATAATAGTATAGTGTGTAAATATATAGTATAGTATGTATAGTATATATAGTGTATATATAGTATGTATAGTGTATATATATTGTATGTATAGTATATCATGTATATAAGAGTATAGTATAGTATATATAATAGTATGGTGTATATATATATATATATAGTGTATATAGTGTATATATATTGTATGTATAGTATATATGTATATACAGTATATATATATAGTATGGTATAGTGTGGTGTATGTATAGTATCGTATATATGTATATACAGTATATATATAGTATAGTATATATGTATATACAGTATAGTATAGTGTATATATAGTAAAAGTATATATAGTATGTATAGTATATATATATAGTATAGTATAATATACTATATATGTATATATAGTATAGTGTATATATAGTATAGTATATATAGTATGGTATAGTGTGGTATATATTGTATAGTATAGTATATATATGTATATACAGTATAGTATAGTATAGTATATATATAGTGTAGTATAGTATATATGTATATACAGTATAGTATATATAATATAGTATATATATAGTGTGGTATATATAGTATAGTATATATATAGTATGTATAGTGTATATATATAGTGTATATATATATAGTATAGTATATATGTATATACAGTATAGTATATATAATATAGTATATATAGTATGGTATAGTGTGGTATATATATAGTGTATATATATATAGTATAGTGTAGTATAGTATATATGTATTTACAGTATATATATATGTATATACAGTATAGTATATATATTGTATAGTGTATATATATTATAGTATATATGTATATACAGTATAGTGTAGTATATATAATAGTATAGTGTGTAAATATATAGTATAGTATGTATAGTATATATAGTGTATATATAGTATGTATAGTGTATATATATTGTATGTATAGTATATCATTATATATAAAGTATAGTATAGTATATATAATAGTATGGTGTATATATATATATATATATAGTGTATATATATTGTATGTATAGTATATATGTATATACAGTATATATATATAGTATGGTATAGTGTGGTGTATGTATAGTATCGTATATATGTATATACAGTATATATATAAGTATAGTATATATGTATATACAGTATAGTATAGTGTATATATAGTAAAAGTATATATAGTATGTATAGTATATATATATAGTATAGTTATAATATACTATATATGTATATATAGTATAGTGTATATATATAGTATAGTATATATAGTATGGTATAGTGTGGTATATATTGTATAGTATAGTATATATGTATATACAGTATAGTATAGTATAGTGTATATATAGTATAGTATATATATAGTATAGTATATATGTATATACAT
>NW_026266039.1:0-7230 GCF_025860055.1 Xyrauchen texanus
TGACTCGTTGTGCATGACACCGTGGAGACTCACAGCATGTGGAGGTTCATGCTACTGTCATATGGAGAGACTATGGTCTATTTTATTTTATGTGTGTTTTTGCGTGTGTACTTGGCACTGTTTGTTTTTCATTTGATTGGTGTTCTTTTGTGATTTTGTTTATTATGCACGTTTTATTTTTGTGACACTTGATCATGATCTAGAGTGTGGGGTAACGCCCCTGTACTTTTCGAAAGCTCGGATCACCGCTGATTAGTAGATGGACAGCTGTTGGTAATTGCCATGTCAAATCACAGACTGTTCAAAAAGGCGAAGGAACTGACAACAGTGTGTCTGTGACCCGTGAACCCTGTTGTGCAGCTCTGTTCTTCACATTTTATTGCTGGATGGTAGTCGCGATTTTGTTATTTTATTTTATTGCCCGACCGTTGCATGGACCATTGTCTGCTGCGCTGAATTGCTGCCGCCTCTGCTGCGTTACGGATCGCTGCTGTTCTCTGCTGTGCTGGATCTCTGCCGTTCTCTGCTGCGCTGGATTGCTGCCGCCTCTGCTGCGTTACGGATTGCTGCTGTTTTCTGCCGTGCTGCCTGGAGCTCCGCTGTGTCTGTCCTGGTGTTGTGGAGCATTGTCCAACAAGACTGGGAGCTAGATTCGTCTACTCCCAGTTTATTGGTGAGTGACGCTCTGTTAAATTGTGTACCTTGCCTTGTCCGGATTTAAGATCCTCGTCTCCCCTAAATTGGAGAGTTCCAGTCTGTCTACCGTCACCGTTATCTTTATGCATATTCACGAATTGCAGTGATCTAATTGAGTGTTGCACGATTAATATTTATTCTATCGTGGTGTTGTCTGTTGTGGTTATGCTGTGTTTATCCACTGTGGAGATACTGGCGGCTCTTCCTCTGTTTGTGTGAGTGTTGTGTTGATGTGCACGAGTGAGTGACAGGTGGGCTGCTGTGTAGACGCCGCTGTTCTAAGCGAGACGGACTTGGTTCAAGGAACCGCTTACGGATTGTGGGTGCCTAACTACGGACTTCCAGTTTTTTAAAAGTTTAATTGAGAGGGCGCAAGTGCACGGCGTGCCTTTTCCTTTTAACTAAGAAATCAGAAATTGTAATAAATGCATTTTTATATTTAAACAGTTGTTTGGGTAATTCTGTTGTGTTGCTCCCACCAAACTAAAAGAACTTGCAAGCTAAAGTTATTTAATTTAATAGAGTCCCAGCTCTTCAATTGGGTGGCGTAGTTGAGCTACATTACTGTATCACACTACTCTCCACGATCCACACACAACTCACCACACGCCCCATTGAGAGAACCACTAATCACCACCACGAGGAGGTTACCCCATGTGACTCTACCCTCCCTAGCAACCGGGCCAATTTGGTTGCTAAGGAGACCTGGCTGGAGTCACTCAGCACGCCCTGGATTCAAACTCATGACTCCAGGGGTGATAGTCAGCGCCAATACTCGCCGAGCCTACTTAAAAATACATCATTAAATCAAAAGTGATGCGTGTAGTTTCATATCAAGTTACAAGATTCCAGCATATGCCTTGACTCTTCACCTTATAAATGACTTAGTCAAAACGATATATTATTGCAGTGTTTTCATCTGGACAAATGCTCCATTCGGCCAACATGATCACACAGGAAATTGACATGTTGCTTTGGTAAGTTCATGTTCCCTGAAATCAACCAATTCAGCCACATTGCTGTCCACCATCAGAAATGTTTGCATCAATTTAAGCTTTAATAATTTCATGATGCACCAGCAGCCTCAGAGGCACAGTTTCTGGTCTAGAGAAAACCAGGTAGTAAATGTGTTCACTTAAACTTTGGTTGCATTCCCTCGCTAAGCTTACATTTTAATCCACTGATTAGGTTTGAGGTTTGGGCGTATGGTTAATATAATATGCATTCATGTTGACTGTATTAGATCATTTACAACTAAAAATACAACCTGCTTTTGACGCCACCCTGTGGACAAATATTCAACAACACTCCCAGCTTTGGCCACTGGGGGCAGTGGTTCTAATTTTGGAAAGCACAAAAGTGCTGTGCTATACATGAGTAGTATCTATACAATTATACAACTATGAAGTAATTCCATACCGCATTATAGTTGCCAATATCACCTCTCCATGACCACATTACTCCTTTGGATGTACATTAATGTTCATAATCCATGTGTGTGTGTTTATACCTTCATTCTTATTACATCTCCGCTTGAAGAGCAACAACAAGCTCAGTACTCCAGCCAACAGTAGTGTCAAACATACACAAACAGTAATGATCACGTTGAAATCTGAAAAACATCACACACACAGACAAATAAGGAACACTAGGAGGCTAGAAAGGGACACAGTTAAATATGTACTTTTTATGTGTAATTTGTTATGTTTAACTGTTTCTCACCTGTAACATGAAGATGAACTTCTGTTAAGAGGGAGCTGTGGCAAACTGTGCCAGATGAGTTGCATATTCCACAGAAATAAATCCCCTCATCGCCTCTATTCATATTAATTATAGTCACAGTGAAGACATTTTCCTGCGAGTCTACAATCAGAGAATATCTCCCTTGTCTGTGTGAATCTCCAAGGGCAGCAATAACAGAATGGAGGGATCTATTATGGACTTGGTACAATGTCTTTAAAAAATCTTTATATTTCTCTGGATATTTGCATCTGATTTTAACAGTTCCTCTTAAATAAGCAGTCGGTCCCTGTGGTGTCCCACTATAGGGTTCTGTAAACCAGAGAAAACACAAGCAATATCATTCTTGATGCAATTTGTTGCTCATTTATTTGGCACAACTCACAATGGTGTAAAACAGTGTCTTAGGCTTGCATATAAAAATGTTAAAATGAAAGTCTTGATAGAGAAAATGTATATTTCTTACCTTGTTGCACATTTAATGTCACATCCTCAGACCATGTATTGCCTACTTTACATTTGTACTGTCCTGTATCGTTTATTGTCAGGTTTCTAATGAGCACATTGATGAATTTCAAGGTCATGTTATCCGTCATCGAGAATCTCTCCTCTGGAATCCATAAATGATCCTGTGGAGTTGCCAGGGTTGTACACTCGTCATCTGACACTTTGCAAAAGCATTTTGCACTTTCTTTAGTGTTTTCTGGGTATTTAAATAAAATAATGACACCTCCTCCTGTGATGCCAATCCCAGTGTCAGTAGCACCACCTACATGACCTGTCAATCAAAAACCAGTTCTTTTTTTAGACGCCTTGTGATATGGACAGAAAATCACAAGTAAACAAGATAAAACAACACTTATAAGATCTATAAGATGACTTAAATTTGAGTATATCGCATGAAACAAATTTTAGTAGAGACAAGTAGACTATATCTTTATAAGAGAGAACATACAGTATTGAATTAAAGATAAGTGTCTGACCCATGATCAAGATGGTAAAGAACAGGAGGATCTTCATGGGTGATTGAACTCCTGCTCCTGTGGATCTGCCTGTAATTTGAAGAGCTTTTGATAATACTCACCAGCAGTTAAAGGCACGAGTGTTGTCTCTTTTTCGCACTCTGAAAGAGTATTTCTGAAACTAACAGTTCCACCTCTTCCTTTTCCTGTTCTTTCTCACTGACCTATTGCTGTTGTGATTAAGTACTTTCACGCTGTCATTGACTCAGTCACGTGTCTTTTGGCTTCAGGAAGTCATGTAGCCAATGCATGAGGTTGATTAGAAGGCCATTATTGAAAGAGGCCAATGGGCAAATTTGACTTGGACACCAGGGTTACACCCCTACACCCTACACCAGGGTTTCTCAACCCTTTTCCCACTGCAACCCTTTCCACACAATCCACAGTTTTAGCATGTTTTAGCACAATGAGAGGACTTTTCATATGGTCTCTTACCCATCGTAGGCGCGAAGAATGACAATTGATAGTCTGTGAGCGAGAGGATGTAGACACGACTTTGTGAAAATAGCGCAAGCGAGGTCTTAACATCACCCTTGAATACACCGGCACAAAATCCATACATAAGGGATTAATCGACAGAACATACAAATCACCAATCCTCTATCAGTAACTGTTGCTCAAACAGAGCTCCCGAGAGCACTTCTAAGACAACAGATAAATCCCTTAAGGGAATGCGGACAGGACGCACAGGTCTGAGCCCAGGCCTCGGCCTTGCTGCCAGCAAGATTTTCGGAATCCGATGCTGCCACGGACATGGCGTCCTCGTTGCTGATGAAAACCGTGGTGCAGGCCTCAGGGCTGGGATGCATGATATTTGTTCTAACTAACGTCATACCCATTCGTTCTTCGATTTTGTATGAAGTACAGTAGATCTGGGCCTTTAAGGGGAGATCTTTTCTGTTTTATGGTGCAAGCAGTTTTATCCATCCTATTTATTTGGGCCAAAGGCATGGAAACACCCTGGACAGGTGGCCAATCCATTACAGATCTAACACACCCAGACTCACACCTATTTAGAGTCTTCAATTTACTTGATGTCTTTGGGCTGTGGGGGAAAATGGAGCACCCAGAGAAAACATGCAAATTCCACACAGAAAGGCCCAGATTGAGCTGGGACTCAATCCAGGGTCCTTTTTGCTGTGAAGCAATAGTGAAAAGTAGCCCCGCCTTACAGGTGAAAGAGCCAATCACCTTTTAGATACAGACATCATCTGTCAATCAACTCAACAACGCTCATGCGCATTAGCTGTACAAGCCAAAAAATTTGCATTGAACATAATCTGAGGTAAAGAAGAACAATTTATGATACTAGTATTGTCAGATTTTACTGCTGATTTGAAATATGTCCTTTGTACATAATCGTGACCAACTGTTATTGAGATTTCAGTCTTTTCCCATTCAAGTAGATGGGAGCTGCAATGGCATTACTGGAAATGTAAGCGCAGCTTAGATCTAGCGGGACTAACAGCTGTACATCATCGCACCATTAGCTGGGTAACTCCTAGCCAATCACATGTAAGCCAATTTATAAGCTTTATAAGTCCTCTCACAATCTATCACATTGCGGTTTTCAGTGCTAACACGACAACCTCCACCACCCCACCACCACCTGTTGAGTCCCGTCCTGCACGGGGGGGTAGGCTCCTCGCCCCTGCCTCATATCTCCGGCAGGATATGACGGTTCCGAGTACAACTTCTTTGGATCGCCAGACGGGGTCTACGCCAAAGAGAGACATTACTGTTTTATATTCATCAAATACATGTCATCTTAAATTTCACTCAAGTCTGCGAGTCTTCCTGACAGAAATAACCTCATGAGAGCAAAGATGATTGACAGTGGAATGACATGCTAGAAAGATTCTGAATTAAACCAGCCCCTACTAGGGTGAAAGTCTAAAAATGGATGAAGAGTGTTTGAGCGTATGGAACAAGTTTGTTAAGCACTGCTTTAGTTCGGCCTCTGTTATTAGGTCCTATCCCAACTACAGTCCTGGTACTTTTCCTTTAGTAACTTGAAAAAATGAAAATTCTCTCATCATTTACTCACCCTCATGCCATCCCAGATGTTTCTGACTTTCTTTCTTCTGCAGAATACAAAGTCAGATTTTTAGAAGTATAGCTCAGCTCTGTAGATCCATACATTGCAGGTCATCATGGTACAAAACACTTCCCTCATGGAAACTAGATTTCATGACAGTTTATTTTATAATAGAGTTCAATTACCCACTCTCGATAAACATCTGATTATTTATATCCGTCATCACAGGAAAATTAAATGAGGTAATCCAGAAATCACTTTATTTTCTGTAGTCACACATTACAAACAGTACAGATGAGATGAGTCCCTGTACTTTGATGATAAATTTACACAAGCTATTTAAGAAAATGCAAATTAAATACACAGGGATAATGGTAAATACCAACTACAAAATACACAGAAACAAATTAACAACAATATCATTTCTTTGAAATATCTCGACAAGCAGAATTTAAAATAATGAAAAACCTCCTGAAGTGATTTTATGACTGTGCATCAAAAATAGCACGCTACAGCCCACAGACTGATTTCATCATCATTAAATACATTTAAAAACAGACTTCTAAAATGCAGTTATTCAAAATCATATTGAAGCAATTAAAACGAAAAACGTAATCTTTTTTCACCTTGATCTTTCTACTTTATACAGAAATATGCACATTTCCATGAAAGGTAATCTTAATCGATAAACGCCGTTCACACAAAATCCCATTAATTTTCTGTTTGAGCACATGAGCTGTCATGGCAGTGGAGAGCAACATTTCAACTTTATGCAAATGAGGAGCAACAATCCCAAGCAACTACCAATGAGAGTGAAGACAGCGGAGCTCAAATATTTTTGTCTTGTTTTACAGTAAAAATGAATAAAATAAAATATTCTTAAAACGTGATTTATTTACTTGATGAGCAAAGTGGCATACGATTTTAAGTCTTGTTTAAATCATTTTTTGCAGTAGGAACACACACTAGCGACACAGATTGCAGTCTAGTGACACCGAGACATGATGTCACTGGCGGTCTGAATGGGGCTTTAACCGGCTTTCTTAAAAAAAATTATAATAATAATGGTTACTTACAAACTAAATTATAATCTTCAAGTTCTCTTTAAGTTTACATTTCTGTTACATGCATAATTTGGTGTTCAGCTAGCAGCAAGTGTAACAAGTCATTTAAAAAAAAAAAAAATGTTCATATAAACTTGAGTTTGAAGGTAAGTGCTACAAATGACTTAAAGGGTAACTAAACCCTAAACCAACTTTTTTTAGTTAATGATCTGTAAGAATGGGGCTTTATTAGTACTGGTCATTGATTCAAGTAATTTTTTTGACATTTGTGTATAAAGTGTTTTAATTCTACAATATATGGTGTAAAAACGTCTGAGTGCTGCCCTCTTCAGGTTGAACGGTGGCTACTGCAGTTGAATTTTCCTATTGGCTGTTGCGGTACTTCGTGACGTAAGCGGTGACAGCTGACGTAAGCAGGTTCCAGCTCACCACGCCAGATTCATGTACATGTCGTCTTGCGAGCGTGTGAGTAATAACAATAACATAGAGTCTGACAGCAGCTGTCAATTAATCCGTCACTACGAGTCTCAGGTGCCCCCCCCCCCCGCTCAGCCCCGCACTCGGTTCGTTCCCTCTATCCCCGCCGGGGTCTGCCCACTTTTCCAGCATTTTCAAATATTTCTAGTGGGTGGAGTCAGACTCTGAGCAGGTGTTTAGTTACCCTTTAACG
>NW_026266040.1:0-7184 GCF_025860055.1 Xyrauchen texanus
ATATATATATATATATATATATATACACTCACCTAAAGGATTATTAGGAACACCTGTTCAATTTCTCATTAATGCAATTATCTAATCAACCAATCACATGGCAGTTGCTACAATGCATTTAGGGGTGTGGTCCTGGTCAAGACAATCTCCTGAACTCCAAACTGAATGTCAGGAATGGGAAAGAAAGGTGATTTAAGCAATTTTTAGCGTGGCATGGTTGTTGGTGCCAGACGGGCGATCTGAGTATTTCACAATCTGCTCAGTTACTGGGATTTTCACGCACAACCATTTCTAGGGTTTACAAAGAATGGTGTGAAAAGGAAAAACATCCAGTATGCGGCAGTCCTGTGGACCTGAAAATGCCTTGTTGATGCTAGAGGTCAGAGGAGAATGGGCGACTGATTCAAGCTGACAGAAGAGCAACTTTGCCTGAAATAACCACTCGTTACAACCGAGGTATGCAGCAAAGCATTTGTGAAGCCACAACACGCACAACCTTGAGGCAGATGGGCTACAACAGCAGAAGACCCTACCGGGTACCACTCATCTCCACTACAAATAGGAAAAAGAGGCTACAATTTGTAAGAGCTCACCAAAATTGGACAGTTGAAGACTGGAAAAATGTTGCCTGGTCTGATGAGTCTCGATTTCTGTTGAGACATTCAGATAGTAGAGTCAGAATTTGGCGTAAACAGAATGAGAACATGGATCCATCATGCCTTGTTACCACTGTGCAGGCTGGTGGTGGTGGTGTAATGGTGTGGGGGATGTTTTCTTGGCACACTTTAGGCCCCTTAGTGCCAATTGGGCATCATTTAAATGCCACGGCCTACCAGAGCATTGTTTCTGACCATGTCCATCCCTTTATGGCCACCATGTACCCATCCTCTGATGGCTACTTCCAGCAGGATAATGCACCATGTCACAAAGCTCGAATCATTTCAAATTGGTTTCTTGAACATGACAATGAGTTCACTGTACTAAAATGGCTCCCACAGTCACCAGATCTCAACCCAATAAAGCATATATATATATATATATATATATATATATATATATATATATATATATATATATATATATATATATATTGGTTGTTGCTGGTGTTATAATGTATTATAATTGTGGTTACAATTATTTATGAGAAGTTATAACATATTATAAGGTGTATTATGTGACATTACTAATGCATTATAATGCCTTTACAATGCATTATAAATATGGGCTTCATAGAAAGTATTACCATTAATTCTTACAGTAACACCACTTTCATGGCCATTGAAAATAATACCACAAATATATTAAAATACTGTCTATGATGCTGATTTTAGGATTGACAAATTCGAGGGATCGATTTGAATTAATCAAATACACACTCAACTTCTATTTTTATACAAACAAGACTTTATTACCTAATCTACAACATTAAACAAAACAAAACTAACACACATAGACAACATAAAAACATGTTGTTAAGTGAGCTTTGACAGAAAATGAATGGTAATGATCTATAACAGAAAGATACAATTTATAGAGTCTATAGACCATGCCTTCAGAACCATCAACACTTAATTTTGTGTGCTTCAATTTGAGATTGGGTTACCCAGTTATCTAATGAAACACCAGCACTTTCAGCAAAATTTTGGAGGTTTTTACTTATGTAAGTTACATTGCATTGCTTTGATTTTTGGCTGGGTCCATAGAAATTCCTTGTCTGTTGCATCGATGTTTTAGAATTTTGTTAAGATGGTGGATGCTGGATGTGTGATGGAATAACCAGATGGAGCCCCGCAAGCGAGGACTTCTGCAAGGGAGAATTCGGGACTTCCCTGGAAAGAAGTCAAAGTGTGTGTAAGAAGAAGCCGAATAGAAGGGAAAGAGAGAGAGAGAGAGAGAGAGAGAGAGAGAGAGAGTGAGAGAGAGAGAGTTGTTCAAGGCTAGAAGGTTTAGGTTGGCCGCACCACAAAGTTGTCTTGGTCCAATCATAAGTGTCTTTTGCTATGCCACATGGTCACCACTTTCCCTTCTTCTTTAGATGATTTATGAGTTTTTGTTCTCAGTTTCCCGCTCAAAAACATGAACTTTATTTCTGAGGTACAACAGCATATATCTATAAAATTAATTATCCCAACATTCTCCTCATTTAAAGACAAACTTGTACATATCAGACACAATATATTTGCTCTGAATAATAGTTAACTTAGTATTTCATCATGGATAATACAAGTGTGTCAATCATAAAAGTGAATGCAAGTCATAAAGGTTACAATCAGGTTCAACTTTGTGAGTTTTCCACACTTTGGCATGTCCATACACATGGTTGTGAATTTGTTCAGGGCAAAATTATCATAACATAAGTTTTAAGATTGTGTCAAAGTTCATAGCTTTATACATTTAATTTAGCTTAATTCCTGTCCTACTTGTAGATGCGTTATACAAACTTCAAATAAAAGTTCAGTATGTGAACTTGTGAAGTGGTAATTTGAAAATCCATCTAAGGTTTCTTTCACTGATACGAGTGTCTTTGTTCCGACATCTCATAGTTTCCGTGGCAACCATGGGGGAGTTTCTTCAGCAAATGGTCTTATCAGTCATGTGATGACTCTTGAGTGGCATCAGATGACATGCTTTAGAAAAATGGTCTACAGCCACCAACACACAAGCGTGTTCTTCGGAGGGAGGAAGGTCTGTGATGAAATCAACTCCCATATGGGACCATGGTCTTTGGGGTACTGGTAGATGTAGTAATTAGGGTAGTAAAATGGATGTAGTTGGTCTCTGATGTCCCTGAAGAGATATGGCCACCAGTTATGATTCTGGACTTGCGTGAGCATCTTGAAGGTTGTTGGGTGCCCAGATTCAGGAGATTAATGAAGCCATTCTAAGAGCTGTTTGTGGAAGGTAGCGAGGAAATAGATATGACCTGGAGTGCAGGCGGTTAGAGTGGGTTCATTGTAGATGGCCTCGGCAATCTGCTGCTCCAAATCCCAAGAGATGGGACTTACTAGAATGGAGAAAGGGAGGATGGGTCCAGGATCAAAAAGAGCTTGATCAGAGTAGTGAAGCTGGGATAGTGTCGGCTTTGGTTGTCTTGCTTCCAGGATGATAGGTGACAGTAAACAAGAAACAGGTAAAGAAGAGGACCCACCTAGCTTGGCGAGGGTTTAGTCTCTTGGCCCGATCTTATATATTCCAGGTCGCGATGGTCTGTGAGAAATTGGAATGGATGGCGAGAACCCTCAACCCTCATCATTCCTCAAGAACCAATTTGATGGCTAAACGCTTCCGATTCCCAATGTTGTTGTTCTGTTCAGCAGAGGGGAACTTCTTATAAAAGAAGCCATTGAAATGGAACTTAGGCAGAGTTCCTTGCCTCTGTGACAGTACGGCCCTGATACCAGTGGTGGAGGTGTCAACCTCTACAATGAATGGGGAGATTTTGATTGGGGTACATGAGGATGTGCGCTGTGGTAAAAGCCTTCCTGAGCCACTGGAAGGCATTAGTGGCTTCAGAAACCAGGGAAGAATCTTGGGTTTGCATTTGAGAAGGTTGGTAATTGGATAAACTATAGTGCTAAAACCTTTGATGAAATGGTGACAGAAGTTGGCAAATCAAACGAATCGCTGTAACTCCTTCAAGGCAACTGGTTGTGGCCAAGATGTGATGGCCTTTACCTTAGCTGTATCCATCTGGATGTCCTTGTGAGTGATGACATATCCCAGGAAGTGTCTTGGCCACGAAGAAGCAACATGATGCAGCTGGTGTTGTGGAAGGACGAATGTAGCTATGATTGAATTGTAATTTGAAATGTAATTTTGCATTGCCTGTTGTTAAATTCCTTGAAATCATAAGATGGTGATTTCCTTGCCAATTGTGGGACTTTTGATGGTAGTGGTGAAGCATGGAACTGGCTGAAATGGTTTGGATGTTTGTTTAATGATAGATGGACTATGGGATAGAGACAGGCAAAAGGAAAAGCAGGAATCGCCACAGGCATACACTTCTCTGCTGGTCTGCTTGTGATGTATCAACCAAGGGAGTTAGAGTCTTAAAAATAAGGAAGGAGATAGTTTAGAAATGGAGAGTGCCCACCTGGAGTATACCATGTTCCATTTCATGGGCATAAAAACTACCCGCTGGTGTTCAACGACGAAGTGCTTGATAAATGTGACAAAAGATTGAGTGACAGTACCTTCCTGTTGCCAGATAAACGAACCCCACTGCAGTGCTTTCCTGGTCAGGAGAGATATGATGATCCATAGGGAATCACTGGGGTTGTAACTCGATTGCAAGAGAGAGAGGAAAACCATATTAAGGTTATTTTGACAAATATTGTTATTTGGTCAATGTGGTCAAGGTGGGATGATGGCTTTATGGTTCAGAGGGGGTGCTAATAAAATAACAAGATTATGTAATGAATGCATAAACTGCAGTTATAAAGTCTTGTCTAAACAACATACAGTTTCAACCATCTAGCATTATTAATTTATTTCAATAGTATTCCACTTTGCCCAGCTCAGGACACAGCCTTACATTTTTTACTGATGTTAGTAATCTAGCTCATCAACTGCCAACTGTGACACTCCTAAATTAATACTTAATTATTAATACGCAAACATTCAAATAATCAGCAAATCAAATTATAAAGATATCAGGCCAAAATTGGTGCTGAATGTTTTGATGCAGTGCTGCAGCAATGTTTTATGACCTCAAACAAAGAACATATAAAGTACTTAGTCCACTTGAGCCATCTCCTTTTCCAACTGTGTCACTCATTTTTAACCCTCCCTGTGCTAGGAATGTGAAAGGGCTAGGTTTTTAGAACCTTCTATTCTTCCATGCTATGACAAACTGAGAATCCCATGCTGTATTGCAATGTAAACAACATGGCGGTGCACATCAAGTCAAGTCAAGTGGTTTTCATTGTCGTTTCAACCATATACAGTTAGTACAGTACACAACGAAATGAGACAACGTTCCTACAGGACCAGGGTGCTACATAAAAACAACATAGGACAAACACAGGACCACATGAGACTACACAACTAAATAAAATGCCTATATAAAATACCTATATATACCTATATAAAGTGCACGTGCAAACATGTGCAAAAAGTACGAGACAGTTCAAGAAATTTCTGACAATGAACAGGACAATAGGCACAGTGAGAGACAGTGCAGCGCCGACCAGTACACAGTAGTGCAAAAAGATGACAGTTTCTAAAAACATAAACATAACATACTATGAGATAGTGTTCTATGCACATAGCAGTTATTGAGGTAGCAGACAGTTATAAAGTGACAGTAATTAAAGTGCAACACAGGACACGTGTGTGTGTGTGTGTGTGTCAAACCAGTCTCTGAGTATTGAGGAGTCTGATGGCTTGGGGGAAGAAGCTGTTACACAGTCTGGCCATGAGGGCCCGAATGCTTCGGTACCTCTTGCCAGATGGCAAAGAGTTTGTGTGAGGGTTGTGTGGGGTTGTCCACAATGCTGGTTGCTTTGCGGATACAGTGTTTTTTGTAAATGTCTTTGATGGAGGGAAGAGAGACCCCGATGATCTTCTCAGCTGTCCTCACTATCCTCTGTAGGGCTTTTGCGGTCCGAAACGGTGCAAGTCCCAAACCAGGCAGTGATGCAGCTGCTCAGGATGCTCTCAATAGTCCCTCTATAGAATGTAGTGAGTATGGGGGGTGGGAGATGTGCTTTCCTCAGCCTTCGAAGAAAGTAGAGACGCTGCTGGGCTTTCTTGGTGATAGAGCTGGTGTTGAGGGACCAGGTGAGGTTCTCCGCCAGGTGAACACCAAGGGATTTGGTGCAGAGGAGCCGTCGATGTTCAGCGGAGAGTGTTAACCCTGTGCTCTCTTCAAGTCAACAACCATCTCTTTTGTTTTGTCCACATTCAGGGACAGGTTGTTGGCTTTACACCAGTCCGTTAGCCACTGCACCTCCTCTCTGTATGCTGACTCGTCGTCCTTGCTGATGAGACCCACCACGGTCGTGTCATCGGCAAACTTGACGATGTGGTTCGAGCTGTGCATTGCTGCACAGTCGTGAGTCAGCAGAGTGAACAGCAGTGGACTGAGCACACAGCCCTGGGGGGCCCCCGTGCTCAGTGTGGTGGTGGTGGAGATGCTGTTCCCGATCCGGAATGACTGAGGTCTCCCAGTCAGGAAGTCCAGGATCCAGTTGCAGAGGGAGGTGTCAGGGCCCAGCAGGTTCAGCTTTCCAATCAGGTGCTGAGGAATGATTGTGTTGAATGCTGAGCTGAAGTCTATGAACAGCATTCGAACGTATGTGTCCTTTTTGTCTAGGTGGGTGAGGGCCAGATGGAGGGTTGTGGCGATGGCGTTGTCCGTTGAACGGTTTGGACAGTACGCAAACTGCAGTGGGTCTAGTGAGGGGGACAGCTGGGTCTTAATGTGCCTCATGACGAGCCTCTCGAAGCACTTCATGATGATTGGTGTGAGTGCGACGGGACGGTAGTCATTGAGGCAGGACACTGAAGACTTCTTTGGCATGGGGATGATGGTGGTGGCCTTGAAGCATGTTGGAACGACGGCGCTGCTCAGAGAGATGTTGAAGATGTCGGTAAGAACATCTACATGGTCTGCACATCCTCTGAGCACTCTGCCAGGAATGTTGTCTGGTCCAGCAGCCTTCCGTGGGTTGACTCTACGTAGAGTTTTCCTCACATCCACCGTGGTAAGACAGAGCACCTGGTCGTTGGGTGGAGGGGTGGTCTTCCTCGCCACCACGTCATTCTGCACTTCAAACCGAGCGTAGAAGTCGTTCAGCCTCTGGAAGGGAGGCATCTTTGTCACAGGCAACTGATGTTGTCCTGTAGTTGGTGATGGCCTGGATGCCCTGCCACATGCGCCGCGTGTCACCGCTGTCCTGAAAATGACTGTGGATTCTCTGGGCGTGTGCGCGCTTTGCCACTCTGATGGCCCGGGACAGTTTGGCCCTAGCTGTTCTTAGGGCTGCATTATCGCCTGCTCTGAAGGCGGAGTCTCGGGTCCTCAGCAGCGTGCGCACCTCCGCAGTCATCCACGGCTTCTAGTGGAGCGTGTGGTGATGATCTTGGAGAAAGTGACATCATCAATGCACTTGCTGATATAGCTTGTCACTGATGCTGTGTATTCTTCCAAGTTGGTAGAATCGCCATATGTTGCAGCCTCC
>NW_026266041.1:0-5000 GCF_025860055.1 Xyrauchen texanus
TAGAGAATATATCTTGAAAATACACTTATATTCAAAATACACTTATATTTAAGATACATTTTCTTAAAGCAAGTCTAAATATCTTATATGTTGATTTTCAAGTAAGTGTATCTTGTTTTAAGGATTTTTAGACCATTTTAAAATGAAAAGAAGACAAAAACACTTGGCTCCTGAAAAAGAAAGAAAAAAGACATAGGAGCCTAAACTGAAACATTAAAGAGCCAAATGGCTGTTTTTAGTCTCCAAATTACAGAATTTCTCGATTTGATTGCTTTTCAGAAACAAGAAGGAAGACAGCTGATAACCCATTAATCGAAAGGTTTAATAAACAGTATATACAGCTGAAGTCAGAAGTTTACGCCGAAATTTACCGAATAAATTTAAACTCAGTTTTTCACAATTCCTGACATTTAAACATAGAAAACATTCCCTATCTTAGATCAGTTAGGATCACTACTTTATTTTAAGAATGTGAAATATAAAAATAATATTAGAGATAATGATTAATTTGAGCTTTTAGTTCTTTCATCACATTACGAGTGGGTCAGAAGTTTACATACACTTTGTTAATATTTGGCAGCATTGCCTTTAAATTGTTTAACTTGGGTCAAACATTTTGGGTAGCCTTCCACAAACTTCTCACAATAAGTTGCTGGAATTTTGGCCCATTCCTCCAGACAGAACTGATGTAACTGAGTCAGGTTTGTAGGCCTTCTTGCGCGCACATGCTTTTTCAATTCTGCCCACAAATTTTCTATTGGATTTAGGTCAGGGCTTTGTGATGGCCACTCCAATACCTTGACTTTGTTGTCCTTAAGCCATTTTGCCACAACTTTGGAGGTATGCTTGAGGTCATTATCCATTTGGAAGACCCATTTGTGACTGAGCTTTAACTTCCTGGCTGATGTCTTGATATTTTGTTTCAATATACCCACATATTTTTCCTTCGTCATGATGTCATCTATTTTGTGAAGTGCACCAGTCCCTCCTGAAGCAAAGGGCCCCACATCATGATTCTGCCACACTCATGCTTCACGGTTGGGATGGTGTTCTTCGGCTTGCAAGCCTTACCTTTTTTCCTCCAAACATAATGATTAGCATTATGGTCAAACAGTTACATTTTTGTTTCATCAGACCAGAGGACATTTCTCCAAAAAGTAAGATCTTTGTCCCCGTGTGCACTTGCTACAAACTGTAGTCTGGCTTTTTTATGGTGGTTTTGGAGCAGTGGCTTCTTCCTTGCTGAGGTTATGTCGATATAGGACTCGTTTATCTGTGGATATAGATACTTGTCTACCTGTTTCCTCCAGCACCTTCACAGGGTCCTTTGCTGTTGTTCTGGGATTGATTTCCACTGTTTGCACAACATTAAGTTAATCTCTAGGAGACAGAATGAGTCAGAATGAGATTTCCTGAGTGGTATAATGGCTGCGTGGTCCCATGGTGTTTATACTTCCATAATATTGCTTGTGCAGATGAACGAGGTACCTTCAGGCATTTGGAAATTGCTCCCAAGGATGAACCAGACTTATGAACGTCAACAAATTTATTTTTCTGAGGTCTTGGCTGATTTCTTCTGATTTTCCCACAAGGTCAAGTAAAGAAGCACTGAGTTTGAAGGTATGTCTCAAAATACATCCACTTATACACCTCCAATTCAGTACACCTCCTTTCAGAAGCTAATTTGTTAATTGTCTAAAGGCTTGACATCATTTTCTGGAATTTTCACAGTTAACTTAGTGTATGTAAACTTCTGACTTCAACTGTACTTGAGAAGATAAGTTTGCATTTTCTTTTGTCTTGTAAATGTTCACACCCCTTTTATAATTTATACAAATCTAAGAAATAAAATATTTTTTATTTAGTACTGCTCTTCAGAATCTACATTACATATATTTACAGAAAGTATAGTATGCAAATAGTAGTGTGCTCTCTTCTTGAACATCAATTAATGTTTGCACCTTGTGTAATAGTTGTGTGTAAGTCCCTTAAAGTGTCAAAAGCTTGGTCTCATATATATATATATATATATATATATATATATATATATATATATATATATATATATATACACTGGTGGCCAAAAGCTTGGAAAAATGCACAGATGTTTGTCTTATGGAAAGATATTGGTACTTTTATTTACCAAAGTGGTATTCAACTGATCACAATATACAGTCAAGACATTAATAATGTAAAAAATTACTTTTACTATTTGAAAAGAATGTTCAGTACTTTTTAAACTACTTCAAGAGTTCTCATCAAAAAATCCTCCACATGCAGCAATGACAGCTTTGCAGATCTTTGTCATTCTAGCTGTCAGATTGTCCAGATACTCATGTGACATTTCACCCCACACTTCCTGTAGCTCTTTCCATAGATGTGTCTTTTCGGGCACTTCTCACGCACCTTACAGTCTAACTGATCCCACAAATACTCAATAGGGTTAAGATCCATAACACTCTTTTCCAATTATCTGTTGTGCAATGTCTGTGTTTCTTTGCCCACTCAAACCTTTTCTTTTTGTTTTTGTATTTTAAAAGTGTCTTTTTCTTTGCAATTCTTCCCATAAGGCCTGAACCCCTGAGTCTTCTCTTTAGTGTTGTACATGAAACTGGTGTTTAGCAGGTAGAATTCAATGAAGCTGTCAGCTGAGGACATGTGAGGCGTTGTAATGATGAGACATTTAACGGGGATCGTTACAGGCGTCTATTTCTCAAACTAGAGACTCTGATGTACTTATCCTCTTGTTTAGTTGTACATCTGGTCTTCCACATCTCTTTCTGTCCTTGTTAGAGACAGCTGTCCTTTGTCTTTGAAGACTGTAGTGTACACCTTTGAATGAAATCTTCAGTTTTTTGGCAATTTCAAGCATTGTATAGCCTTCATTCCTCAAAACAATGACTGACTGATGAGTTTCTGATCAAAAAGGACTTTTTTCAAATGGCGATGGTGCTGTTATTTACATCAGTAATGTCCTGACTGTACTTTGTGATCAGCTGAATGCCACTTTGGTGAAATAAAGTACCAATTTCCTTCAGAAACAGTTAAATCTGTACATTATTCCAATATTTTGGCCACCAGTGTGTATATAATTAAAATTGTTTTACAGTATTGCCTTAGTCTTTATTTACTGTTACCGGATGGCCCAGACACTACAAGAGTCTACAAGAGTGCAAATTGAATGAAATCCCAGATGCAGTTTATTGTGCTACTCCAATACCAATCAATAATTACCAGAAGAAGAAAAAAAAACAGACTAAACATGACTTTTAATTATAAAGAAACCCAAAATACACATGGGACTCTTATTTTGAAATTCCTGCACTCCCAGTTGTGAGTTCACTGACGGCTGATTCGCTGAGAAAGTTAATCTGATTCAAACTGCTAACCTGAGCTCCTGAGTTCAAACCCTTAGTTCTTTTTGCTGATTCATGAAAAAGACCCAGTTCAAAAGAGACATTTGGTCACGACTTTCTTGTGCTGGTTTGTTGTTGCGTGCGGTTCAGCGAGCTCTTCAGAAACAGAATGAGTGAAAAGTGGTGCGCCCTCTAAAGATATATTCAATATCTCACAAGATGATATCTGATGAAACCACATACGAACGCACACAACCCAACTGTCGGCAATGGCAACTAGATTTTTAATTATTGTCGCAATCAATTAATATATGATTTGTTTGCAGTGAATTTCTTTACTGAATTAAACTTAATAAAAAATATTTTCTTTCCCTTTAATTCAGTGAATGTCATTTAGAGGTATTTCTAAAAGATGATTTTGTCCTCTTTATTGTTAGTAAGCACATTAAATGCAACCTATTAGGTTGAGGCACAAGCTGACTAATCGGCTAAGAGCTACTGATTAATCACTGCAATAATCGCTGAATAGTCAAATAATTTTCTAATACTCATTAGATTAATCAAAATAATCGTTAGTTGCAGCCCTACAGATATCAGATATTGATTCAGATATTTTAATGAAGCACTAATTTTGGTGCATCATTACACATTTCGCTGTAGTTTCCCAGTGAAATGTCCAGTGAGGGGTGCCAATAGCAAGTGAGATGGTGTCGTAATCAGACCAGGTTTTTAAGGTGAATATTAGATGCTTTTAATCAGTAAAACGTACCTCCCTGACCCAAAACTTTAACATAAACCTAACCAATAGTGTCCTAAGTGCAACTGCGACATGAAATGCACATTTTCTGAAGCACCCACATCATTTCGTGTCACTTTTTTATGACAGTTCAGGTGTCAGCTTACGTACTAGGCTGGGCTCAGTCTTCCGAATCCAAAGTTCAACACTATCAGGTTAGCTAATGCGCAAGCTGATCATGTTGGTGGATCCATAGTACAAGGGTTAAAATGTATAATATTTCAAATGATGCATTAGAATAAGTGTTTCGGTATCTTAACATACTGTACAGTAGCAGAGTGTGAGTAAAAGTGTGAAAAATACATGTTTATAAAGTTATAATCAGTCGTTGTAGTCGTGATTTTTATGAAAGTGAATAAAACGTAGCTGTAAATTTCACCAGGAATCGGTGGCGAAACTCGTAAAAAATGTAGTTATTGTATTGTTAATTCTAGGAGACTACTTTGGCAGAAATAGTAAGAGTAGTATAGCAATTCCCAAACTTGTGAGCTGCCTATCTAGACAATATTTTTAGGAATCATTTTGGCCCATAATTTATGTCTATATGGGTGGTTCACTAGGTTTTGAGACTTATCTTATGAGATGTTGTAATGATGTGCTGGTCCCTGTATCACGTGCTGTTTTAAAACTTTAAAAAGTAAGATTTCAGTTGGACTAAAACAATTATGTGCCTTTTTATAATGTCATGCAAATGCTTTAGTCCAACTGAAATCGAACCAGCAGAACTAGATACTCTTACAAAAAACAAGAGTTCTGGCAAACTTGCCGCAAATTCTGCACTCATTATTTTCACTTGCAAATTAGTTATGTGGCAAACTCTTCATTGTCACCAAAGGTGTTTGCCCCAG
>NW_026266042.1:0-7111 GCF_025860055.1 Xyrauchen texanus
AGCCACTGATTCATGGGGAAATAAACTTGGAGCTTGGCTGTACACTTACTTTTTAGGTGTTGGCACTAGAGCTAGTGAACTAAAGTTTATTAGCACAAATTAAAATGGTATGGTTTGGTTTCAGAATATTAATTGTTTTATGTTTGAGCATTCAGCGTGCACCTTTGAAGGTACATTACAGAGAGCCTAACAAGCGTGTCCAGGAAACCCGCTAAAGTTTGAGCGTCTGACACTGGCAAAGCAGACACTAGACACTAGCTTGATTGTACAGTGTAAAGGGATTAATGGAAAGGAGGACGCTGAGAACCGGCTTGACAATATAAATAATATTTTAATATAAAACTCAACCAAAAGACAAACACACAGGTGCCGTAAATCTCTCTCTCTCAAACTCACTCACACGGCCGTCTTTGGTCGGCCCTTATCCCTCTTGAGGGCTAAATAAGCTTGATTAGGGGCGGATGTGCGGAATCACGACACGGCCCAACCCTCCGCCCTGCCACATTCCTCCCTCGTTCTCTTAGGCTGGGGAGCCCCGGCATGACGTGCCCCCCAACACAGAGCGGCAGTGGGAGAGAGAGAGAAAAAACAGTTACTCGTCGGTTCTCCGATATGCAGTAGCTTGGTCCTCGGTCACTCCTCCTCAGAGGTAGTCCTCAGACCCCTGGTGCGGTTACCACTGCCAGGGGCAGAGGAGACCCCTACCATCCACCAAAAATGCGGCAGGACATTCCAGTCCACCAGGGGCGGAGGACTGCCTCCGATCCACCCGGGAGGAGTGGCCGAGGACCAGACTATGGCGTATCGGAGAACCGGCAATTATTATTGTAATTATTATTGAAAGTAATTTTTTATTTTTTCCCTCTCTTTTTAAATGTTTTGTTAATTTGGCACATTATGGTGTGTAGGTGCCAAATTTTTTTGTTTCCTTCACTTGTCCCCTGATCCAGGTAGGCGGTTCTCTGACCTGCCGGCAGAAGGAGCAAAGCACGCCCTACCCTTTTAGATACAGACATCAGCCTGTCAATCAACTTGAGAACGAGCATGCACATTAGATATAAAAGCTGGGAAAATTGCGTTTAATAGCGTAATGTTTTTTGATCGTAATCTTGACCAACCGTTTTGGAGATTTTGGTCTTTCCCCATTCAAATAGATGGGAGCTGCACTGTCATGACTGGAATTAGCCTCCCAAGATCTTTCTAAAGATGACCCGACAGTGGACTGACTTGCTAGAAAGACTTTGGTTGCACTCATGTGCTCGTGCAGATCCAGCGCGAACCTCAATCTCCTGGCGGGTTAAGCGGCCTGGTTAAGCCTGCTTATATTGTCGTCATTATTTGTGAATCAGAGGATCTTTTGATCTTGATCCTGAAGATTATGAGCGTTCCACAGGATGCTGGATCTGCTCAAGTTGTGTGAAGTTGGTTTATTACATCTGTTTAAACTATATATGCCTATATTTGCAGACAATATATGATATTAGTTTAATTTATATTTGCCTTTTTATCATTAGACAAGACAGTTGACAGGAAGTTACAGGGAATTGTTGAGGAGAGAGAGGAGAATGAATCAGGCGAGTAACATTACTGAGCTCAAGCGCGTCTCCTGAGGCTCCGATATCGCGGATAGTTTAAATAAGACTGTGTTGCACTTTGTGTCTATTATTGTAGAAACAAAATGTCATGTAACAACAAAACAAACCGTGATTGGTCATTTACATGTCTCAGTAAGCTTCACATGCAAGCAAGCGATTCTCAGCATCCTCAAGAAACAAATCGACCAAAGGGGAAAATTTAGCGGCCGATGCCGATAATAAAAACAATTCAGAATATCGGCCGATTTATTGGCGACCACTAGTAATAACATCACAGTGTGATAAAACCTCTTCTAACCTGTTCTATGTAACATTACATTCAATTTTACAAATTAGTTGCCATGACATACACAAGTTTTTATCAAATTAAAAGCTAAGCTTTTATAAGCAGATGCAAATGTCTACCACAGTGTGACATCACAATGTGGAGAATGTAGTAGAAATGAGTCATTTTGGCAGCTTGGTTTCAATAAATGCTCTTTTTGCAGTGAGGAGGAAGTTTTGAGTTCTAAAACTTACAGTATGTATTTACAGTATAGTACCATGAAAAATTTAAAAAAGTTAAATCAATGTCATGGCCTTAAATATAAAACTAAAAGTAGCTATTTGTAAGTTGATTCTCTTGAAAGCATTAACACAGTGGGGAGAATTCTCTAAGCAGTGAAATTTTGCACTTTTCCGTGTAGTATTTAGTTTATTTACTAACCACTGCAATCTAGTTTAAGCAGGCACAACCAGCTCAAATAGCCCTAGCGTCTTGAGTATTTAAAGTAAGTCATTTTGTGCAAAGCGTCTCCTTTCTAAGTAAATTAGGCTTATTATAGATTGTGCTTTATTCAAAAAACTCAAGTTATGCCTAACTAAATTAACATCAGTTTACCGCCTGCTTTTCTCGGTAGTTATATGGTTATATATTGCCAGGTGGTGGTGTAGTGGCTAAAGCACAGGGCTGTTAATCAGAAGGTCACTGGTTCGATCCCCACAGCCACCACCATTGTGTCCTTGAGCAAGGCACTCAACTCCAGGTTGCTCGGGGATTGTCCCTGTAATAAGTGCACTGTAAGTCAGCTTTGGATAAAAGCATCTGCCAAATGCAAAATGTAAATGATTGATATTTTTAAACAAAATATCATTAAAAAAACTGTATATATACAGATGTAAACAGATAAAACCTGACGTCTTAGTTTCAGTCCAAAGGCAACTAAATGAAAACACTAGAGAAAAAACAAACAGAGAGAATTCATACATCTCTCTTGACATTTTCATTTTGCTCGCTACTAGACCAACGGTGTTATTTTGACAAAACTCATAACACAAAGACAGGGAGAGAAAGAGAGCCATAGCAAAGTATTGGCATCACCTAATTACAAAACACGAAGTAAATCAAAAGTGAGTCGATCTTTGGAGGCGGTAAAGCCATGCAAGGCGTTACTGGGTAAATTACACATCACATCAGATAATCAGAGTCGTGTACCTGATACCGTTCAATGAGGAGCGCGGTCTAAAAGCGAGAGAGTTGAAATGTGAGAAGATGCAAAAGAAAATTTCCATTTTCTGCGTGTCAAAAAATAAATAACTAAACGCCTGTCCCATGGAGCTTCAAAACAAATGCTGAATTCAGAGCAACGTTGATATTTAGATGAGAGAATAATATGGATTAAATCATATTTACATTTATATCCGGAAACTCTTATTTAATCGAGGTGACTTACATCTGTGCAAATACCCCAGAACACATATTTATGAAAAACAAAACACTAGATATTGAATGGGTTATAAAAATCTGGAAAAGAGGAGGCGAGAACCAGCTTGACGATATAAATAATAGTTTAATATAAAACTGAAACAAAAGGACAAACACACACACAGGTGTCGGACAGCTGTCCAGTAAATCTCTCTCTCTTTGTCCCACTGCAGCTTCCAGTCGGCCTTTATCCCTCTCTGAGGCTTGATTAGCCTGATTAGGGGCGGGTGTTGGAATCACGACCGGCCACGCCCTCCACCCTGCCAGATTGCTCCTTCATTCTCTCAGGCCGGAAGCCCCGGCATGACGTACACCCCACCCCCCTTTCCCTGGGGAGGGTGTGCCTTCGCACTGTCTGCCGGCAGGTCATTCCCATCTACCTGGATGAGGGAGGGACAAGTGGAGGGAAGCGAAAAAATGTGGCACCTACACAAAAAAAAAACATTTTAAAAGAGAGGGAAAGGCCAACACAGAGCGAGGCGGGGAGAGAGAGGAGAGAGCAAAAAAACACTTACTGCGGTTCTCCGATATGCCGTAGCTTGGTACTCTGCCACTCCTCCACCCTCTAATGGCAGGCAGACCTCCAGCCGGAGGAACGGAGCGCCCGCAGTGTTTTTGGTGGACAGTAGGGGACTCCTCCGCCCCTGGCAGCGGTAACCGCTCCAGGCAGTTGGTTGGGAGCCCCTCCTCCCCTAGTGGTCGGCGCCGTTCCTCCGCTTCCAGGTGGCCGGGCTCTTCTGTCCTCCGGCGGATGGCCGCGGCTGCTCCGTTGGGGTGGATGGTAGTGGCAAGGACTCTACTATGGCGCATCCCTCCTCCTTCCCAGATTTCGGCACCAGTGTAAAGAGATTAAGGGAATGGAGGAGGCGAGAACTGGCTTGACAATATAAATAAAATTTAAATATAAAATCATCAAACAAGCCCGACAAAGCAACATTTGTTCAACCAATGACTTAAGTTTGGGGCAGGACTGTCCGGCAAATGGGGGAGTATTTGGCGCCGCACAGCTAGTGGCACCCTAGATGGTTACCTAGTTCACCCATGCTAAGAAACAGCCCCATAATCTTTACATATTTCAGCTACTGTCAGGGATGCACTGGGAAGAGTAATCGGCCCGGGAATTTACATAGAAACTGGCCCAAAGGTTGTTGAGCGGGGGGTGGCGGGGGTCACTGTTCTTTTAGTTGTTGAGCTTGTGTCGCTGTCCTTTTCGGCATATCGCTGTCCCCTTCGGCATATATCGCGGCACCATTTTGTGGCCCATTCTGCATTATGCGGCGGCTCATTTCAGGTTATTGCGGCCCATTCGGCCCGTTTTGCGGCCAGCCTGGTTCTCCCAATGGCCAGTCCGCCCCAGATTGGCTCCTAAGTGCGTCGGCCCACCGGGAAAATGCCAGGTATGCCAGATTACCAATCCAGCCCTGGCTACTGTTTTTAAAACGTGTTTATTTTAACGTTTATGTACTGGTCCCATACACTTCCATTGCAAGTGTCTTACTTTCTTAAATAAATGAGAGATACATAAAAATAATTATTTTGCTGTA
Organism: Xyrauchen texanus; assembly: GCF_025860055.1. Classification (NCBI taxonomy): domain Eukaryota; kingdom Metazoa; phylum Chordata; class Actinopteri; order Cypriniformes; family Catostomidae; genus Xyrauchen; species Xyrauchen texanus. Next base: position 4,884 of record NW_026266042.1, read on the forward strand.
GTAATCAACATTCTGCCACAAACATTTATTTACCAATAAGTGAGCCAAATGAACAGATTCCTTCTTTCCCAGTGACTTTGCGGGAAATATCTTCAAGGTAACCAGGGCACGTCCCAAACACACTAATATCCAAATTAGAGGTCGACCGATATTGGTTTTTTCCAGGCCGATGCCGATCTTTTGAAATCCGGGTCGGCCGATGGCCGATTAATGCTGCCGATTTATTTTGGCCGATATTTGGCCGATATGTGCTTGTTTTTAACCTCTTATTTGAACCTTTTATTTGAAAGATAAAATGTAACACACATAATTACTTAAGATAGACAACATTCCTCAACAAATACATTTATTGAACACTTGACCAATCTGCACTTGTAGACTTAAATTAAAAATGTATAATGTAAAAACATATTGTATAAATAATGTATAACAAATATATTAAATAAACAAAGCAGGTGTTACGAAGGTTGAGATCCAAATGCAGCTTTAATTAAGGGGCAATCCAGACACGTAATCCAATATTTAGAGCATCCAAGAGAAGCACAGGCATAACTAGGGATGGTATCGTTAAGGTTTTAATGATATTACTATCTTACCGATACTGTTTATCGATCCGGTACTTTAACGGTATTCTTAACGGTTCTTTTTCTTATATATATATATATATACAGATTTTATTTCAGGAAGGTCTACTAACATTACTGTTCAGGTGTTGTCTAAAAAGAAATCTAATAAAGTAATCAATTGTAAAATAACACTGCATAGTTTATCATAGATAGATTAATGCTCATTAATGCAGATGTTATTCATTCAAGAGCCAGGGGCAGAGGAGACCCCTATTTTTCTCTTTGCCTTTTGTTGTTTGATTCGCAGTAATGGCTCAATCGTCACGTTTAATAGACAGCTTCCCCTTTAAGACCGAGTGCAGATCTAATAGGCTCCTGATGCAGCATATTTTCTCCCCAACTATTTCCATAACTACGTCCATTTAAGACATAAACTGTGTTTAAGTGAATCTCCAAGCCTGTCGTTTTGACATATTTTTGTGTATAGTTGATCGTTTAGACGCATGAAACCCAAAGTAGCCTATAGTTTGCTTGTCTCTTTGCGGTGTGTTTCGGAGCGCGCGCCGCCTTGGGAACGGTATCTCTTGCGCTCTTTTTATTATTATACGCGTCCCGCAATTTAGCAACAGTAGCTAGACTGCATTTTACAACAATCACCGATCGTGCTGATTCTGACGTTAAGTTTGAGTTTTAGGGAGAAATGTCAGTGCACCGCTGAGAAGGGAAGGAAGTTGTGCTAGACAGAATGCGGCTTATGTATAAATATTATTTTTATAATCTTTGGAAGGCGAAATCTAAAATAAAATCAGACTAATAATCACAGATCTAAACCAGGCTATGTCTGAATGTTTAGTTCTGTCACTCATTATGCTGGGCTCGTGTTGGGCTCGTGTTGTGCTCGCTGTGGCACCGCGTGAGCGAGATCTCTCTCTCTCTCTCTCTCTCACTGCGAATAGCTCAATTGCATCACAGACAAATGGTTGCATATTATTATACATAGAAATGGCTGGCGATATAAAATAACTTTCTCTTTATAGCAATAATGTATTTTCTTAATTTCTCCAGTACCGACAGCAGAACCAATAACGTCCGAGCTTACCAAAGCCAGTCCTTCAACAGCCTATAGTGCGTTGGTATATTTTATTACTTATTTATCTGCATTGAGTGACAACCCTCTCAAATATAAGACACACAAACAGAACAAATAAAAGTCTCAGATTCACTGTCTGTAACTGCAAAATTCTTGTTTACTTATTGTGACATGATAGCAACCCTTCTGCTGTGATAATGCAACTTCAACTACGCTATCAATATCCAAAGTAGCCGAACGTCATGTCAACTATCGCGTTTGTCACGTTTTTTTCTTGAAGTTGGCAGTAGCGTATCAAAAGTTTTTAATTAAATCTAAAGAAGTTATACAAATTTAACCCTTACTGTTTTCTCCAAGGAACTTAGCTCCTTCCTTAGGCACTGGATGAGGTCTGCTCACTCTGCTGGACAATGACTCTAGGGGCAGTGTGCTTCGAACACATGTTCCACAACAACACTAGGCTGCCCACAGATGCGCCTGCCTAATAATCGGCTTGATATGCGTGGATATTGGCCGATGCCGATTATGTAAAAAATGCAAAAAATTGGCCGATTAATCGGTCGACCTCTAAT
>NW_026266043.1:0-7086 GCF_025860055.1 Xyrauchen texanus
GTATGCTGCTCATTTTAAGTCTTGTCTTGTATTTTAATTGAACCCTCAGTCTGTAATAAAGTTTTTGAATTATACACTTCAAACTGTTGCTGTCTGTTCCTGAAGCACCTTGCCTTTCATCAGTTCTATATTCTCTCCACACCATTCACTCCACTTCAACAGATCCTTCTTTAATGATCTTCAAATTTACCTTTTATCAGAGTTTACACATTGGATGCATACTGTTTACTTGGGCCCGAAGATGCATCTGGAAACACCGTTCTTGCTCCGTGTGTAGGTCCAGAGGGCCTGGTGCTGGGCTTGGTGGATGCCGGTGAGGGTCTTGATTACCTCAGCCAATGGCGAGGACTCTGTGATGGCAATTCCTTCCTCTTCTCGGGTTTTGGCACCACTGTGACACGTCTCAGGTCAGTTCAGGGGAAATGAGGAAGTTTAATGCATGCCGCTTTTCAGCGCGAACACAAACAAAAACTCAGCAGCTCAATAATCAGAAACATAAATTAACACTCTCTATTAAACTGCAATCATAGGACTCAGGTCCCTCTCTCCCCAACTGCGTCTCTGGCTGCTTTTTATATCTCTCCAGCTCTCAATGCAACATTTAAGAGATTTGTGTCAGTCGTTACCGCTCATCCTCTCCCGGCCTCGCTCTTCACAGATGTTGCTCGGCCATGCCCCCATCTCCACAGGGACATTCACCAATGCTACACAACATTGTGGTGCAGGCGAGAGTGCCTTTGGGTGTCAGAGAGGAGGAGATGAGAATGACAAGCCAATATATGGCTCAAACTATATGTTACCAACTATCCACACATATTAGTGTACTTTTTATTTGTAACTAATTAATGTATCTGTTCATCATCCATTTATCCATTTATTTTATGCATTTCTTTATTGTTATTTTTAACCTTGTAGAATAAAATAAGTTGTAGTATCTTTTGAAAGAAGACACTTTGGGCCAAGTTTTAGATAATCCCAAGAATTAATATATGTTATTATGTTTTAAAGTTAGAGAAGCTGAAGTTTATAGTAATGGAAATATTTTGTGCTGAACATGTTTTTATAATCTAAAAAAAAACAATAATAAAAGTACTAATACAACCCAGATACAATGTTCTCAAAGCCACAAGTCTAAAGAAGTTATATTTCAAATTTGAAGATGATCTAATGAAATGAGGTTCCTGCAAGCTTTTTTGCTCTGTAAAATCGCTGGAAGCATACAGAGTAAAATTAAGGCTCCGCCTTTCAAGACGACTCAAAATCTGACTGCTCTGCTTGACTATTATGAATAAAACTACGCCCCATTTTTAAAGATAGACTTTGGTGACAGGCTCGTTTTATTTATGAGACTCTAATATATAAGATAATACACAGTTTTACAACATGAATGCTGCTCAGATTGCATAGTTTGTTGAAGAACGATGACGAAGGGTAAATCTTTCAGGTGATATCTCATGTAAACGTATCTCATATAAATATATTTCTCAGATTTATCAATTTTATGGACAAAAAGTGCTATTGGATATTTTTCAATGAACGCTTGTCATGGACAACTGACCCAAGTGTGGCGAACTGGATTCATCTGGAGATCGCTATTTCATAACAAATGTATGAAGTGTATGCATGTTTTCATTTTTAGTCCTGGCACAAATAACTAAATTGTTGTTTCTGGAGTAGTGCTATCGTGAAACAGAGATCGGATATCAATGTTGAACCCTTAGACCTTTGAAAAGATGTATAATTTGTTAACATTAAATACATTTATAGACTGTAAATTATATATTAAATGTATGCAGAATGACGTCACTACCGCGTGCGGGGGGATTATGTATCAATTTATCAATTTATTTTTTACACAAACGCATTGATTCGGTTCAGAAGACATTAATTGATCGAATGAAGTCATGTGGATTAGTTTTATGCTGCCTAAATATGCCTTTACGCAAGGACTGATCACTTTAAGTCCCAATCCTAAAAAAGACACAAACAATCTGCTTGCTAAATAATTAATATAAAGTCTTCGCCCTTATATTTGCTAGTAAAATAAAAAATAACTTTGCCTCAATAAGGTTTTATGAGCAATAGACATCTCTCGAATAATATCCGCTTTGTTTTAGATCTTATTGATTACCCTAATCTATATTCAGATGAACGGTTTATGCTTTTTTTGGATTTCTATAAAGCCTTCGATACAGACCAACATCAATTAATTTATTCTGCCCTTCAAAAATTGGTTTCGGTAATTTCTTCATTAAAGCTGTTAAAACATTATATATGAATGTAAACTGTTCAATCAGACTGCAAACTGGCACCACCCCTCAATATAATCTTAGACTTGGTATCAGACAGCGAAGCCCTATTTCTCCATATTTATTTGAACTTTGCTCGCAATTACTTATTAAACAGAGTCCTCTAAAGGAATTAATGTTGCAGGCAGAGCAGTCATCAGTAGCCAATTAGCAGATGACATGACTCTTTTACTAAAAGATGCAGGTTAAATAGCCTTCATTTAGCTGTAAATATCATCCATACATTCTCAAAAGCATCAGGACTTTGCCTAAATATCAATAAATGTGAATTACTGACCCTTAACAATTGTAATAATTCTTCAATTTGTGGTATCCCCGTAAAAGAAGTCACACATTTGGGTATAAAGATTGTGAAAAATGAAGAAGATAGATGTTTGATAAATTTCCACCCAATTATTAAGAAGACAAAAAAGTATAATTTAATAAGTGGTTACTAACAGATTTAACTCTCAGGGGGAGAGTCTTGATAACAAAGACAGAGGGCATCTGGAGTCTCACCTACACAGCTCTTTCCCTGACGATCAGTAACGTTACATGCAAGATCTTTGAAAATATGCTCTTTAATTACTTATGGAAAAATAAGACTCATTATATAAAGAAATCTGTAGTTATGAATACAACAGAAAATGGTGGTCTTAACTTCTTAAATCTAAGATTTATTTTAAACTGGATCAAGCAATTTCTTAAGAAACCAACATCTAAACTCAGCAAAAAAAGAAATATCCTCTCACTTTCAGCTGCTTTTATTTTCAGCAAACTTAACTTCATTTATATAAAAAAATCCTTTGATATTGACCACTGGTTGTTAACAATGAAAATCTATAAAATAGTTACTACTGTGGTCTATTTGGTCAGAATGTCCTGCAGTTATAAAAAATGTACAATGTTGAACCTTATCAGACCAGCAATCGTTATGTCTAATGTTAACTTTTGTAAGGTAATTTATTTCAAAACATCAATGTATCCAGTGAGTCAAAACAACAGCATAAGAAATGGCACCTGCTCAGATGACATGTTTTTGGATATCTGTCCTTTCCTTTCTTTCATTATTTATTTGTCCATTCGCTTTGATAAGATGTCTTGTATCCATGTGTACGCCGATGCTCGAACCACATTCATCTGCACAGAAGAGCAGAGCCGAAGCACAACCAAAACATTGTTCTTCCACAAGACGCATACAGATTTATTTTTTAACCGCTAGAGGGCCAAAAGTTACATAGTTAAACAAAAACAGTTGTTGAAAGAGTTGTTGAATTAAAATAAAAAGTTTACTGTTCACATGTTGTGTCTTGATTTTTAGCCTCATTTATTTTTTTTTATAGCATTTTATATGTAGTATAGCAAATTCCTCATTCCTCTTGGAAGTGGGCTGAGGCCCCCCAGTTGGTCCCGAACGCCTGGTTGAGAACCACTGCACTACACCATGGAAACGCACTGCTAAGTTTTCCTGCAAAACGTTTTGTAAACAGTGACTTCTAGTTTAATTTTTCAGAATAACAGTTTAATCACCTGCTCATTTGTCTTTAATGAATTGAATAAGAGTTGGAAAAGCCATGGCTAATTACAATTTCTGTACTAATTAAAATAAAAATATGTACAGATTAGGGCTTGTATCTGTACAGTCTGATCATCATTCTGTCTGGATATGTTAATTTTGTATGGAGTCAACATTAGACGGCATAAGAGTTCAACGATTCCAACAAAGTCTGTATTCTCTAGTTCATTTCACTGGTAGGCTGTATGTTACTCAAAAGAGTAATATTAGTTTCCTAACATAAACAAATAATTCAAAATAGTCACTAACTAAGAAAATACTTTTTACTGTATATCAGTCCACTCGATAAGGTGTCCATGACCACCAATTTGGTAAGTAGCCCAAAGTTGCTCTGTTATTGGCTAAATACTGCATGGAATGTGTCAAAGGTTAAACCCAAGTTCACAATGGATCAAACTAGAGAGAAGACTTTATTCCACTAGTCCAGAGTTTGGCTCTACAGAATCAAGGAATCCAGATGTAAGGCAGCTTTCTGCCATGATTGCATGGAAATGTCTGTTTATTACAGTACCCTTTTGTGGTTTTCAAGTTTATTTATCTCCAAACAGACCACAGCAAAAACTTTTTTATATATTATTCTTTTTTTTTTATTTAATACATATTGTTGTTACAGCACAAAATAATGTGTTGAACAAGAATTTTTGTTATAAGTCAAATTACAATTACAAAGGGTCACCTCATAACATTAACCTTACTCGTTTTCACCATTACAGCGTGGCTTTCTGCTTGATAATTCAGGTCATCGTCTTATTGGAAGATGATCATGGTCATCAACTAAATGCCAGCTCTCGTGGATTTAAACTTTTATTTACCCCTTTATTACTGTTCTTTACCTAGCTTTTTTGCAAGTTTCTTGGGAAAACAAATGTTCATTTAAGGCATAAAACATAAAAATGTGTACATTTCCATCAAGAGCACAGTGCATACTTTCAACATGTAGTAGAAGGATTTGGGGAAATTGGGACTCATGTCTGCCTTTCTTCTGAGTTGTGATTCTAAAGAAACTTAACCTGTTAACCTGCACCCCCACTCAGGGGCTCACAGCTGAAAATGACATACCTGAATTAAAATAAATATAGCTCCTGAGAACAGTGTACCACAGGCACAATTAAGGTCTCTTTGGAAAGAAGACACTTGGCACTCTACTAACAATAAATCAGAGTTGATAATGCTCAAACAAATAAAAAGTTATAAAAGTTGAAGTGCCTCATAAATAATGTGAACTTCAAAAAATGTTTTATTATTTCATGTACAAATATATAAAAATAGACCTGGAGGAATCCAATTAGGTAAAGGATTGAAAGCCACAAGTCTCATCAGTTTATATTTCAAATTTGAGGAAGATATAATGAAAAATGGGGTTCCTGCAAGCTTTTTTCCAAGACTATGTCAGTTCCCTTTCTCCCTCCCCTGCCCGAGGCACATCCCCAGAAATGACATCCCCAAACTAAAATAATTGTAGTTACTGAACAATTTGCTCTACATGCACAATTTAGACATATTTAAAAAGAAGACACTTTGGAGTTTATTACCCAAATGTAAAAGTTGAAAAAACTTACAACCGAAAAACATTTATAGAATTTAAAGTGTCTTGAAGATAATTTGCACTGCAAGTAACATTGCATTATTTTATGAAAAAATAAATGAAAACAAACCTGGAGGAATCCAGTTAGGTAATTGATTGAAAGCCACAAGTCTCATCAGTTTATATTTCACATTTGAGGAAGATATTATGAAAAATGAGATTTCTGCAATATTTTTTCCAAGACTATGTCCAGGTACCAAGAAGCCTCCTTGGATACCTCAAAAAGCAACCTAATGACCAAATGTTATGAAGGGTACTGCAAGCTATTTTAGTCATCATATACACTGTTCCATGCTTTTTCAGTTATAAAATAATCCACACAGCTGTTGCATGGGAAAGAATGGAAAGATAATTAGCACCGCATGTCAAGTAAATAATTCTGTATAGTTTTTATGTGGCTGGCCATTCAATCAACAATCAAACTGATGGGCAGTCGCTTAGACAGCATTCATAAATCAACAATCAAACTGATGGGCAGTCGCTTAGACAGCATTCATACTAAAGGTCGTCCATACAATCAAACTGATGGGCAGTCGCTTAGACACGTGATAATGTGTGCATGTTACATAGCAACTCACCGATGTAAAATTGGACCATCTTTTTCCGTCCTCAAGCATATCACCCTCGACGCTGTCTTCACTCTCCTCAATTTCGTCATCGCTGCTTCGAAAGTGATCGCAAATAAAACATCTTCAGCAGAAAAAACTTCTTTTGACGATCCATTTGATGAGATAATCCGTCCAGTAAGTAAGACGCGAAAACAGATGTTGACTGGGGAACCGCTCTTTTACTATGGCTTGTTTGTTGTCAAATGACGGGGTGTGGTCACAGCCTACGCCGCAGGTTAGCTCCTCAATAGAGAGTGGCTGATTCAAATAAATAAAAAACATCTTGTTCACGAGGAATTTAGACTTCCCGGTATCGTTGGAATCGTGCACTGCTTGGCTACATTTTCTATCAGTCATATAATTTCAATTCTTTCATTGGCTTTCGTTGTAAAGACAAAATAATAGGATCAGCATATCATGACATCAAAAAAACTGACCGCAGTGTTTGGATATTTTGACCTATATATTGCCTATCTTTGTATTTGTGTGTGTGTGTGCGGTCTTAATTTGTTCATTACACTCTAAGCAACACACCCATATAACGCTCGGCTACCGGGAGTCTGTTTTTATGCATAATTTTATTGCATAACCGACAAGTATGATACTTCACCCTGAAGAAACTCGATGTAAACAAAGGAATAACCATCGATGTTACAACGTTATTGTTTCTTTGGACTAAAAATGCTCTATGGGATGTTATTCAGTGGACCCTCACCTTCCATTCAATCTGGAACTTTTAGCAGTGGATGCGTGTGTGGCTCGTTATTACGACACTACTGGTATGTACTCCGCTTTTGATTACGCGTGTTTTGATCTGTACTGCTTACATAAATGCAAGAAATACATTCGTTATAAGCTTTTCATCGAAAAACAGAGCTCTATCATCGATGCTTGAGGCTTACACCTTTAAAATGATATATAGTTTGCCAAGATTAATGATGTTCTTTCACGCTAAATCTATTCATAAACATTAAACTTGTGGGGGAAAAAACTCTTCCGCGCGCTGGCGCTCTGGCAAAGGTTAACAGG
>NW_026266044.1:0-6938 GCF_025860055.1 Xyrauchen texanus
CACTCTTCCACTTTCGCCACACTTTAAATTTAATCCTAATTAATATTCTATTGATTTTGATAATTCACAATTATCTTTGATGATTGTTGAATTTGAAGGATCAATAAGCTAACATTGATTCTACTCAATGTTCTATTGATTTTAATAATTGATAGTTATCTATGATAATTATTAATTATTGCTAATAACCAAACCCGCTCCTAAACTGTGAGCCCTACATAACCCAACCGGTAGGGACTTTTTCACCACAGGCTTCGCTAGGTAACAATACATCTTTTGAATTCTATGTCGTACTACAATGCATCCCACAAAAATACATGTTGTTGTCATCTATCACCCTCCAGGTCAGCAGACAAGCTTTCTTGAGGAGTTGGATGTCCTGCTGTCCTCCTTGCTAGAGGATGGCAGGCCACTTGTGGTTCTTGACGATTTCAACATACACCAAGACAAGTCCCAGGCCACTGAACTGAATACTCTTCTGGCCTCATTTGATTTGGAAAGACTACACACCACAGCAACTCACAGATTGGGCAACCAGCTGGACCTAATTTTTACACGTAACTGTACCACCTCAAATATTCTTGTTACACCTTTACATATCTCTGATCACTACTTTGTTCAATTCAACATGATTCTCCCATCTATAGTAAAACTGTCTCCACCATTGGTTTACTTTGCCGTAACCTCCATTCCCTCTCACCCTCTCGCCTTTCCACTGATGTCTCTACCTCTCTTCCCACAATACATGTATTTTCCATGCTTGATGTAAACACTGCCACAGACACACTAAACTCTACTTTAACAACCTGTCTAGACAACATTTGTCCTCTCTCCTCTAGACCAGCTCGTACTACACCACCCAGCCCATGGCTGTCTGACGTTCTTCGTGAAGATCGGACTGATCTCAGTTTATCTAGAGATCCAGCAGATCTAGGTAAATATCAACTTCTGCTTGCAACTTTTTCAGATAACGTTAAAGCTGCAAAAACCTCCTATTACCAGACCAAGATCAACAGCACCACAGACACTCGTAGCTTATTTAGAACATTCAACACACTTCTCTGTCCTCCCCTCCACCACCTGACACATCACTGACAGCAGATATCTTCACCACATTTTTTACAAATAAGGTTACAACCATCAGCAATACATTCACTGCACCACGCCCTGTCAAACACCTGGCTCCTGTATGCAACCATTCTTTCTCTATGTTCTCTCCTCTGACTGACACTGAGGTCTCAAAACTCCTCCTCTCCAACCACCCCACCCCTTGTTCCCTTGACTCCATTCCATCACACCTTCTCCAGGCCATCTCTCCGTCCATCCTACGTGCACTTACACACATAATTAACACATCTCTACTTACAGGCACTTTTCCCACTACATTTAAGCAGGCTCGAGTAACCCCACTGCTAAAAATAACCTGCACTTAACCCCACACAGAACACTACAGACCAGTCTCTCTCATCCCATTCATGGCAAAAACACTTGAAAGGGTAGTTTTCAATCAGATCTCTGCCTATCTCTCACAGAACAAGCTGCTGATTGACGATCAGTCAGGCTTCAAAAGTGGACACTCCACCGAGACTGCCCTGCTGTCTGTCACACAGACAAATCTAGGGGTAACCATCGATAACAAGCTAAATTTCACAGACCACATCTCAAAGACTGCAAGATCATGTAGATTTACACTCTACAATATCAGGAAAATATGACCTTTCCTCTCTGAATATGCCACACAACTGCTTGTTCAGTCACTTGTCATAACTAGACTGGACTACTGTAACTCTCTCATTGCAGGCCTTCCTGCATGTGCAATTAGACCTCTGCAAATGATCCAGAATGCAGCAGCACGTCTGGTCTTTAATGAACCAAAAAGAGCGATGTTACACCACTCTTTGTCTCTCTCCACTGGCTGCCGGTTGATGCATGTATTAAATTCAAGGCTCTGAGGCTGGCATACAAAACAGTCACTGGGTCTGCTCCAGCATACCTAAAATCATTAATGCATATCTACACTCCTGCCAGAAGCCTGCGGTCAGCTAAGGAACGTCTCCTTGTTGTACCAACACAAAGGGGCACCAAAACACTTTCCCGACTCTCAGTTTCATCATACCACGTTGGTGGAATGACCTTCCCAACTCCATCTGTGAAGCTGACTCAATCTCTTTCTTCAAAAAACTTCAAAAACACAAATTTTCCAAGAGCACTTATCCAGTCACTAAAAAAGGTTTTGTTGCACTTAAATCTGTTTAGAATGCTATTCTGATGCTAGTAAAACTTTGTAGTATGGCACTTTTTGTACAAATGCATACCTGCCAACATGTAAGCATTTTTCGTACTCGGCACGCATTTTGACCCATAAGTACGCTTGTACGATTCGCTGCTCTCTAGGTACGCATTTTGTTGCTTCTCGCATTTCGCCGATTTCAGTTTCTATGCAATCCATGACGCTGATTCTGCCGCTGAGCCACAGCGTTTAAGTGGAGTGAAAAGCTTTCGGCCAATCAGAGCTGCATGTTAACCTGCCGCCCACCTACCCCTCCCATCCACATGCTTCACGCTCAATTCAATTCAGTGCTTCATGCAAACCAGACTAGCCGTGATAAGATACCATAGGCTTTCATGCCATGGCTGAACCGCCACAAAAAAAGGTTCGGAAAACACAAAGATTTTTAGACCGCTATCATGAGAGATGGCCTTGCCTGCAGATGTCCAGGCTACCTCATCATGCGTTCTGCACCGTCTGCAAGACGGACGTCGACATCAGTCACCAAGGGGCAACAGGTAACGAACACAGTCTCACAACACAAATACTCCCTATCCCCAGAAACATAATTATTTTAAAAATAAAAGGATGATGACTTTATGAGTAAAAAATGTTTATAGTGTCAATAGGCTAACGTTAGCTTATCAAACCGGCCATCCTTTCCATTAGTTGGGGAAATTAGTTGGCAGTTAGAAAAGTGGTGGAATGGCTAGAAATCTAGAAGGTTTTAGACAGGCCAGGTGCTGATTAACGTAAGATAAAGGTAACAGGCTATTTTAGCCTAATTATGAACATTAAAAATGACCTTGACATCATAACGCAGTCCAGCTGTGAGCGAGCTCAGTTCAGTTCATGCGTTCATGTAGGCTAACATGTAAGGGTGGCGCTGCCAATAACGCACATAAAAGATGTCGCAAGAACCGGCAAAAGTAATGATTATAAATAATGTAAAATATAGAAAGGAGACATTTTACTTGTTTATTAATAAACAAGTGTTTCCTGGCTGTATCAGTGTCGTGAAATCATTTAATCATCCAAAACAAAATAAAACTATGTAGCCTGATAAATGTGCATTTCTCCGGTGCTTCACTGCGAAAATCGCGAGTCAATAGCCTATCGTCAACTTCATCTTTGCAGCCGACACAGAAATTAATAAACAATTAAAATGTCTTATTGCAATATTTTACATATTCATAATCTTTTGCTGGTTCTTTGAGGCAGCTTTTTAGGTTTATGGCGTTTTGGAAAAGAGCTCTTCACATACAAACACCGTTTCACCAAGGCACATTGGCCCTTCAGCACATAAGAAAGAAAAGAGAAAAAGCGCGGACTTCCTAATTATGAAACTTTGATATGGTTGAACAGCTGAAAGTCACAAATTCCTCTGCAACTCAAACCTTCTCAGTACGAGTTATGAAGGAAGAGAACAGCATTACAGTTTTCAGCGCGTCCTCTGATTGCTGTGTTGTGACTGAAAAAGTGCGTGCAGGAGCACATGCGCAAAACGTAGGTTTGTAAAATGTCCTTTTGTAAAATGACATGATAAAAAAAAAAAAAATCATATATCATTTTACAAAATGGTTTTGTGCATGTGCTTCTGCGCGCACTATTTCGAATTTATGTATGAATGTGCATTTTTGACGACACGGGACCATGGGCTGGGTCAGAATATAATTACATATAATTGTTTAGAAGGTTATAGTTATTTGTTTTCTCTTTAATAACTTTCAGCTCTTTTTCATGTTTGGGGGTCGGATTGTACAAATAATGAAATATTCGATATCCCAATTTTGCATATCATCCAGACAACAATTTGGTAATTATCAGCCCACCTCTATATGGGCACAAAATATTGGACAGGATATAAGACAACATTTGTGTAGTTTCAATACATGTACAGCCATTCATCCACTCTACACATTCCGCTACACAATAATAATAATTTATTGTAATCTAGAAGGTACAAGTGATGAGCCAAACAATGTATTTTAATGTAAATTACATGTATCCTTTGAATGAATTTTGTGTGTGTGTGTGTGTGTGATGTAATTCATAATATTTGTAACAACATGCAGGAATATAATCTCCCCCCTCTCCACCTACATTTTCAGATTGCAGACGCCATGTGGAAGGAACAAAGCACAAGAAACTGGAAAGTGCCATTGCCTCAGTCCCTAAGATCACCACAAAGTTTTTTGGAGATCAAGATCTACGGACCATCAGGGCAGAAACACTTTTCTCAAACTTTATTGCTGAGCACAATGTGCCAGTGTCTATAGCTGACCATGCTGGACCATTATTTAAGAAGATGTTTCCAGATAGTCAAATTGCCCAGCAGTACGGCTGTACCCGAACCAAGACAGCAGCTATATTGAACACACTTTCCTCAAATGATGAACAGGTCATCAGTGACCTTATGTGCCATTCCCCATTCAGCATTGCAACCGATGGTAGCACAGACATGGATGATGTCAAGCTTTATCCTTTGGTTGTCCGTGTCTATGATCCCAGTGTTGGAAAAATAGTTGTAGTACTCCTGAAAATTGTTGAGTGTAGAGAGTCTACTGGCGAAGGGATATACAATCTCATTGACCAGGAACTAAACAAAAGGAAAATACCATGGGGCAATTGTGTAAGCTTTTCTGCTGACAACGCCTCTGTCATGCAGGGGATACGAAAAGGTGTCGCAGCATTCATTAAGTCACAGAATCCCCACATTTACATGGTCGGCTGTGCATGCCACCTAATGCATTTAGCTCGAGGAAAAGGCTTCAAGAAGTCTATGTATTGACATTGAAGACATGCTCATCTTGATCTACTACTACCTTGACAAGAGTAGCAAGAGGAAAGCTTTGCTGCATGACCTACAAATGCTGTGTGACACTGATGTGAGGAAGATTTTGAAATTATCCTCGACCAGATGGCTTGCTCTTGGCAAATGTGTCAATCGACTCCTCCAGCAGTGGGAACCTCTGACTCTGTTTTTTGCTGAAGAGGCAGCAGGGAAGGCGGCAGCTAAACCTTTCACATCCTCAGCTCATCCTTCTCTGAAGAGCCCAGCTGCCCCTAAGCCCTCAACTCTTACACCTACCTCGGGTAAGCTTGCTGTCTCAAAGACTTTGTCCTCCAGCTTTTGAAGACCAAAGTCCACCAGAGAAAGTCCAAGACCGGACCAAGCTCCACACAGCAACAGGCAGGGCCTACACCAAAACGGCAGCAGACAGGACCTACAACCAAACAGCTGCCGGCAGGACCAAGCACTCCACGGTTGAAGACAGGACCTACAACCAAACAGCTGCCAGCAGGACCAAGCACTCCACGGCTGCAGACAGGACCTACAACCAAACAGCTGCCGGCAGGACCAAGCACTCCACGGCTGCAGACAGGACCTACAACCAAACAGCTGCCGGCAGGACCAAGCACTCCACGGCTGCAGACAGGACCTACAACCAAACAGCTGCCGGCAGGACCAAGCACTACACAGCAGTCAGCTCAACCACCTAAGGGGTTTGACATTTGTTTTTAAACAAAAAGAAATGGGCAAAAAACAGAGGGATCTGTCCAAAAAGAAAACAGAAAAGGAAAAGGAGATAGGAGAAAAAACAGAGGTCACAAAACCACAGAGGGTGTATGCTTTCTTGACTGACCCACAGTCCAAGCTGTATGCTCTTTTTTTAAAGAGAGCTATACCTTTATTTGAAACTGCAAATCAGAACCTGCAGAAAGAAGAGCCATGTGTGCCCATATTGCTGCAGATCTTGGAGCTACAGTTGCAAAAAATGCTTTTGGCCTTCTGCAAACCTGACTGTGTTGTGGAAATGATGGAAGAAGTAAAGAGAGGATGCCAACCCACTCTGTACAAATCCAGTGAACACCAGCTGCCTGATGATGAGCTGTCAATTGGACATGACACAAAGACATTTATCAAAAGTCAAGCTAACTTAACTCTTGGAGCTTTCTTCAGGGATGTAAGGAAATATTTCTCTGCAGCTGTTAAGTACATGCTCTCTAAATTCCCCTATGGGGATGAATTGCTGCGTCATGCTGCCGTAGCTGATATAAGCAGACGGCAAACAGCTAAATTCTCCTCACTGACATACTTCATAGACAGGTTCCCCTGCATCTTGGGAAATGGTGTTACAGTGGATGAAGTGGAGGAGGAGTTTCGGCTCTTTCAGTCCTCCACCTTGAATGATGTTTTTCTTACCAAACGGGCTGATGAAGCTTGGAGAGAATTAGGTGTGATGGAATCAGGAGGGAAGAAACTTTTTGCAAATCTCTCCAGAGTTATGCTTGGGGTGTGTGTGATTTTTCACAGCAATGCAGACTGTGAAAGGATTTTCAGCTTGGTCACTAAAAACAAAACACAATGTCGTGCTAGCCTGAGCACAGAGATGCTTAGTTCTCTGGTGACAAGAAAAGTCATGATTGCCTCCAAAGGCAGCATTTGTTACAAAGAGACTTTCACTGGCGCTTACTACTTAAAAAGCCAAATCTGCAACCTTTAACAAGTTAAAGCGATACAAAAGTTTAAACTATGCATGGAAAATTATAAATTTTGTTGTTGTTTGCTTTTAGCAAACTGATTTTGATATTGATAACTACTGGTTTTGCACATTTATTTAATGTTTTTATTTATTTATAAAGAATGTCCTCAGTTTACTTTTAT
>NW_026266045.1:0-6908 GCF_025860055.1 Xyrauchen texanus
GTCTCAATACCCCATTTAGTTAAGATGATACCTTGTTTTGTTGGTCGCTCCTATCACATGTTATATCGTGAAGTGTTTCTTACTTCATAGGTCTACTTCCATATTATCCAAATAAGGAAGCACCACTTGTTGTTGCGTGCCTCTGACTCCTAGTGGTAGGCTCCACTCATTACATTTCCGTATTTCAACAGCACAATTCATTAACAGCACAATGCATTTTGCTGCCTTATATGATCAAGTCAATACCAGCGGTCTAATTCTTATTTCACAGTTATGTTTATGTTTCAATATTCATTCAGGCCTCAGTACATGCAGAGATTTGTATTATATGGATCTCTGTAAATCATTTATTCTTTTATCACTGTTCGGACCATGTTTCAAACAATGGGGACTTTCTAAGCAATCATGCTTTTTCAATGTTCCAAATTTCAAAGCTCACTGCAACTTTCACAATTATGTTAACCTAACTACATTACATTTTGTATTTTTAGTATTATGGGATTCCCTCTGGGCACACAAACGTGTCATCATTTTTGCAACAAAACTGCTGCTGTCACAATCATCTATACGGCAGGCCCATTATGCCCCTACTGAGATGTTTGTCATAGCAGAGCATCAACTGCTACTTAATTCTCTCAGCCGAGCACATTCCTAGGTATTTCAAATGAATCGCTGACTCTCTCCTTGCTTTCAGGAGTTTCATCACCTATGTCCCTCAGCCAGCATACCTTGCCCGCACCTTCGGACCTTCTGCTGGACTAAGACCCTCACTAATACCCCTTTTAGATTCTGCTAAACCCAATCCAAGCTAATTTCTCCCTTTTTCTTAAACACTCCAAAACAGACCCCTCAGGTGTGGTCGTAGGAAAATTATATCTAAAATTTCCAGCTCCTTCTGCCCGTGAACCTCCATGGTTAAGTATCTTCAGTCTAGTTTACATTTCGCATCTGACCCATCAAATATTGCAGCCCCCCGAGTCTCAAGGCCTATTCAGAATTGGTGCAACTACAACTGCTGCTCATCAAGAAATATCAGAATCCACAATCGAGATGCTTGGCCGCTGTCCTTCCTCATCATACCAGAAATATATTAGAATCTAACCTCAAATCAGCATGCATGCTCAACTCTCCATCAGCCGTAAGTTTCATACATGTCTAATGGTGGCCCGGGGCCACTCACAGTTACATCCACACATTCAATATCAAATTCAAGCATGTCTATCCTCCAGCAAGCATATTGTATAATCATATCCACTCTCCTTACCAGGGCTTCCATTTCATAGATATTGCACAAGCCTAGCTTGCCTTTATTGAAGGGCTCATGTGTAAACATTGTTCATCTTTCGACAAGTGGTATTGCAAAACAGTGTCACACTTATCTTACGGCTTTATGCTATGTTGTAAATTTTTTGGCAAAGATATTCCACAAAGATGTCTGCCCTAGTGTGAGCTGATAAGCAAATATTTTTTATCATTCAACAAATGGTATTGCACAACAATGTCACCCTTATCATAGGGCTTTATGCACATTGATCATCCTCTGGCAAAGATATCGCACAAGCACCGGTCACCCTCGTTGAAGGGCTCATAATCATACGTCATCAGTCTTTCGTAAACAACTGCCCTCGTTGGAGGGCTCATACAATACGTTAATTATCTTCAGCAAAGGGATCGCACAATGATGTTTGCCTATCATAGGGCTCAAACTAAATGTTGTCCATCCTCTGACAGATATCACACAGTTAACATTGATATGCAAGCATGGCTATCCTCAAGCAAGGATATAACACAAACCATGCCCCCTTTCTTATAAGAGTCATCAGCAAAAGCAAGCATGGCTTATCCTATCGCTAAGGTATTGCACAACCATTCCTGGAATATTGCATATTTCATGCACCATTGCATATTCATAAATCTCATCTCCTTTTCTCTTCTCCAGAACAGAACTTCAGCCATGAAGATCTGGAATGTAACACATCTGGAACTCCTTCTCTCTTTGGGGGGTAGTATCTAGTTTCTCCTTTTGGGGTAGGCTCCTCGCCCCCTACCTCCTATCTCCGACAGGATCTGATGGTTTGAGAAACAATCTCATCAGACTGCCAGAAGAGGCTTAGCCAAAAAAGAAAATATATGCTGTGGTTCAAAATAATTTTGTCAAATAAACGTAATGTCAACTTTACCAAGCTTTCAAATCTTTCTGATAGAAATATAAGCATAGTTCTAGAGGGAGACTCACAGCTGTATATCATCACTCATTTATCTAGTTAACCAATAATATATCAGCCATTGCTTTAAATGCCTGCTGTCAATATAGCTCTTTGCTGTTTCAGTGTGCCAACATAGCAACCTCCACCTCCCCACAGCCACATGTTGAGTCCGGTCCTGCACAGGGGTAGGCTCCTCGCCCCCTGCCTCCTATCTCCAGCAGGATCTGATGGTTCGAGTAACAATCAAAAAGATAATATAATCTGTGGTTTAATATAATTTCATCAAATAAATGTCTTGTCATCTTTATTAAGCTAATGAGTCTTTCTGATAGAAGTGAACGATCTGTGGACAGTTTGTGGGTGT
Source organism: Xyrauchen texanus (assembly GCF_025860055.1). Classification (NCBI taxonomy): domain Eukaryota; kingdom Metazoa; phylum Chordata; class Actinopteri; order Cypriniformes; family Catostomidae; genus Xyrauchen; species Xyrauchen texanus. The sequence continues at coordinate 2,572 of NW_026266045.1, forward strand.
GCTGACTGAGACTAACTGATTGGTAGACATTAAAATACAGCTTAAGTGTCACGATAAGTAACATAAAAACATGGTGAGATGAAGTGAATGATGCAGAGAGAGAGAGAGAATGTGGGAGGAGAATGGTCATTGGTGTTTGATTGGCACATACAGAGTTGTGATTTGAAGCCGTAGACACAGTTGTAAATAGCATAGCTTTATGTGACCATTGCGCCCTCACTGAGAACAAAATCTACACATCAATGAGCCTTGAAACTCAATTTGATTATGGAATCAATTAAAAAGCTGAATTTAATCTCCAGGCTTTGTTCTAATGATCCCATGTGATCCATTTATTAAGCTATTCAATTTGAAGGAACCCAAGAACCCCCTCCCAACATACACCTACTCACAGACTCATTAGCTAATGTCAATGTTCTTTTATTCACCCCCCAAAAAAACACCAGTTTGTTGACACAAAAAGGGAACAGCCAGTGCCCCATTATGGGTGTTTGCAGGTTCCTAATCTGAAGCACAGTTTGATGATGTAAATTTTCATGAATCTTTCATTGACATAAAATACAGTGTCTAGCAGCAACATCTTGTTGGGGTTGGGGCAGTTTATCTATAGATCCTCTGTCCTCTTATCGTTTTCTTGCTCATAGACTCTATAACAAGTGTTGGTACCATTATTTTCCACCATAGGACCAGTGCAAACCAGGGCTATCAACTGCTCAGCTGGGGCCAACAGCCTCAGACCTTGAGTCACAAGACCAAAATTGATCTGCATTCACAGCATCGGGTCAATAGCCCCACAGCGTTGCCAAAAAACCTTCCATTAATATGTCACTCTGATGCCAACTTCACACCCATTTCACAAGCAAGAAGGAAACTCAAGTTGAGGTATCAGACTCTGGAGACTCTGGAGACAGTTCTCTCTCCAAAGCATGCAGGCATGAGTAATGAGACCTCACGAGAGTAGCACGATTCAGTTACATTATGTCACTTGAGTCATAATTGAGTCTGTGTCATGTACTTGGTGGCATCTCTTGGTGGACATATTGTATTTAATTAGAATGAACAATCCTCTCTGCCCATATTTGGATGACTTCCACCTCTTTTCACAAAACCTGTACTATTGTGCACTGGATCCACAACTTGGTGAGTTATACAATATACTTAATCACGTCTTCGTTCAGCCAACGCTGTCGATCTTACATAGCACATTTTCATCCTCCCAAATATTCAGAAGGGCTCTGATTTCATCTACTGACCATTACTTATGATTCTCCATTCTTTATTGATCTTTTGAGGTAAGCTGGTAGCTAGATATGAAAAATTGGGGAATGAGTATCTTGGTGCTGAAACTTCTGACCTGACTCAGCGAAATACCACCTTTGACAACCCTGCCCCAAACGACAATTGGCCTTCTTTGGCCCAAGGGTTTTGGATGGGCCAAAGACCATTATCTGTTGGTCCTAGGAGGCACTATGAAGCCCTGGAAGTGACAGCGGGAACACAACTTGCCCTGGCAAGCAATAGCACGCCCCATTTGGCCTGATAGTGGAAATGTTTACTCACTCTCATGTCGTCACAAACCTGTATGCTGTTATTTTTTCACCGATACAAAGTAGGTCTTTTTGGAGCTCTTTCTGTGAAGCTACAAAAGGTCAAAGGAACACCATAAAAGCATAATTTACTGTAAGTCATAGGATATCTTTTATATAAGCCAATAAAGACATTAATTGTGTTCTGTTCCTCACACAAAACTATCTGTCTTCAAAAGACTTGAAATAAACTGCTCAAGTCATATGGACTACTCTTATAGTGCTCTTTTATATCGTTTTTTTGACAGACATGGTCACTTTCAAATGCCATTTTATGGAAAAGAGCTGCTTGAATATTCTCCATTTGTATGTTACATGGGGGGAAATCAACAGCATACAGAATTGGAATGGTATGAGCATGAGTAAATAATGACAACATTTTAATTATTGTCCTATTTTGAATATACAGAAAATGTGACTGGTTGTAATAAAGTAAATACATTTTGTTTACCCTTGTGATGGTAGGGAGCTATGTGAAGAATGACTCCAGTAACAACTGGGTCCACAGCCGCTGTCCTCCCTAGTAGATCCCAGTGCCATCTCCCCAATGGCCAAGATATGATTTATAATGTCAGTCCTCATTTTTTTATCATAATGGCCAAAAACATGAAATGCCTGAAGCAGGACATAAGATGAAGTTCACCACTCACTGATACTATTGCTGAAGTGCAATAACATACTACTATTAATACATTTTACAAAAATCTTTACATTTGTACATCATGCTTCTATATTATTGTCTCAATTTGCTACATTGCAGTACAGTTAGGCTAAAGAAAAATGTTACTTGGCAGATAAGTTTTTTTATTGTGATTATTATTAATAGAGTTTTTGAAAGACATCATCAAATTTGTTTTGTTTTAATTAGTGAGACAAACAAAAAGGATATATATATATTTTTTTTTTATGTTGCTTGTCCAGTTTTGTATAATGTTTGCACAGCGCCAAAATAAAAATGATTAACAAATGGGCACATATATAATTGTACAATTAGAAGAAATTGTGTAACCCAAATTATGTGCTTCTTTTAAATTATTTTTGCAATAATCTCCTTGCAGTTGCTTGGATGCTTCTTATTGCAGTATCTATATAGTACCTCTATTGGCTAGTGTTATGTAATTGCTCTTTAAACAACATAATCAGGGAAATGCATTTTAAAGCTTTTAAAGAAAAGCACTGCATATTTCATGCATGTAGTTAGGTAGTTATTTTTGCATTCAGTTTTATCATTCTTTCATTATGCCCTATAAAATATTTAAACAAAATGTTTAAAGTGCTCCAAGACTGATCATTGAATTCATTGCACCACTGGTCTAATTGCAGTTTTGAGTTTTTTTTTCTATTTTTCTAAAATAATATAATATTTAAATAAAGTTAACACATTATTATTATCATTATTATTCATAATAATTATAACAATAATAATACTATTTATTATTAATATTATTAGCATTAATATCAAATATAATATCATTTAAAATATTATTTATATTTTAATTTAATAGTAATATTAATAAACATTATTGCATTTATGAATGAATTGTGTAAGAAAATCATTGATAAAAACACATCATTAGTTGTTTTTTTTGGTTGACTAACTACATTTACTAATGCAGTTAAAAATAATGGTAAATGTCATTAAACACTTAATTGTATAATATATTCATAATGTAAATCAATTATAACACAATCATATAATATAGCAAATCTGTTATGCATTATATAATTATTTAGAAAAATGTATATAAAAAGTATATATATATATATATATATATATATATATATATATATATATATATATATATATATATATATAGTGCAATAGAAAAACCTACATTTTATTTAAACAAGTTGGAAATAAATATTGATTAATGTTTTGGCTAAACAGATGATGTTGCCTACACCATTGAATTACATAATGATACATGAGAAGCAAAGATTCACATTCAGTTGAAATATAAACCCTCCCCAATTAAGTTGGCTTCATATTTTAAAGTCCCTTACTCCCATTTACATTTATGCATTTTGGCAGACGCTTTTATCCAAAGCAACTTACAGTGCAATTATTACAGGGACAATCCCCCCAGAACAACCTGGAGTTAAGTGCCTTGCTCAAGGGCACAATGGTGGTGGCAGTGGGGTTCGAACCAGAGACCCTCTGATTAACAGCCCTGTGCTTTAGCCACTACGCCACCACCACTCCACACCTTTAAAATAGGCTTTAAAAATAGGCCACTCTAATATTCATTCCAGCTCATCTTCTCTTCCAACACAGATGCTATTAACGTGCAAACAGTTTAAACACATTGCTGCCTACCATTAAAACAAAATGACATGCATGATAACCCCCCCAATGTTCAAGCCAAATCTACACCCTCGTGCATGATGTTAAGTGGCTGGCTGTCCTTGAGTGTGCCTTTGCAGGATCATATTCTATGTGATTTATTGAGTGCATTCCACTCACAGCCCTTTAACAGACATGATTGAATCTCTAAACATTCTGCAGTAATCTGTACCTTGTAAAACGCAGAGGTATTGTGTTCTGTTTGTTCGTGTTTCACCATAGAGGGGTCACATTTCCAACAGCATTGGGTTTACTCTCACTTATCAGCACAGTGCCACACCCACAGGCAGATACTTGATCCAAGATCCAGGAAGAGCTGGAATAAATCAATGGCATCTGTCAAAAAGACTCGCAGCGACCACCTGCATCTTATTGTCAATTGTCTTTTCTTCTCTTACGATGGATGG
>NW_026266046.1:0-6795 GCF_025860055.1 Xyrauchen texanus
AGAGTGCGAATTACCCCACCATAATTGGGGGTACTGCTCCTTCACTTCTTCTATGACCATCATGGTCCACTACCATATCAATCCCCACCGTGATCGCCAAGTGCAACATGTGTTGTGCAACACACATACAAGGTCTAAACATGCGACAAACTGATAATCAGTAGGCTACAGAATATCTCATTGTTATTATATATCCAAAAGAGAACTGTTTTGATCAACTCCCAAAAGTTAGAAGTTAAGTGCACTGAAATACCATTCTAATTACTAGTAAAAGTAATACCTTTACAAGAAGCCTATTGCCTATTTCATGAAATATTGATTTGGTTTATTTTTAGATTTCATAAGACCTGGAGGTAAGACTCAACCCTCTCATATACTGTGTAAACAGAAACCAATTTTCCATTATAGTCTATGGTAGTCAGTGTCAAATCAACACAATTACTTGAAGATATGTGAAACCTGAGCAATCTTTAATGTGATTAAGGAGCATACTATGAAAAACCATACTACCACAGAAGAACTACATAGCGGTAACACACAAGAATTAAATTTGAAACGATAATACTAACCGTCAGTACATTTTATAGTGGTTTATAGTGAAACCGGTAATCGTCCCATCCCTACAGGTAAGTAGCCGGTAATTCAATGTATGAAGACGTGACATGAGCTATGAAAGAACAAAACACGTTAATAAATGAAGGTTGTAAAATCAACAAGCTAGATGTCAGCTAGCAACTTACATTTATCCATGCACGTCAGCAGCAAACCGCTCTCTATCTCCATTGCTTCTAGCCGCCACGGTGGTTAAAAATGGTACGGTCCACAATAGGGGTGTCTGAAATCGCTTTACATTAAAATGTTCCTACAGTGAAAATAGGAGTTGACTTGTATTGTAACCGTAAATATATTTTTTCACAATATCAGAAAAATTATCTGACCCCCCCAAAACTGAAATTTCTGTCCCTTTGGGGGGTACTGGATCTTCATTGGGGGGTATAGTACCCCCCAGTACCCCCTGTAATTCGAACTATGCTGGTCGCCATAATGTGGTTCGCTCTCAGTGGGGCGCGTGGTGAGTTATGCGTGGATGAATAGCATGAAGCCTCCACAAGCGCTATGTCTCTACGGTAACGCGCTCAAAAAGCCACGTGATAAGATGCGCGGATTGACGGTCTCAGACGCGGAGGCAACTGAGATTCCTCCTCCGCCACCCAGATTGAGGCAAGTCACCATGAGGACTTAAAGCGCATTAAAAAGAGTCATTAATGTACTACATTTAATGACATTTTAAAGATTAAATAAATATGATTTATTGATGCTCAATTTTATTGTTAAATATAATGACATTTTTAAACATTAATTAAATTTGTCCATTTACCAATGCCACCAGCCACACCGCTCGTCCTGTGCATGATTTCCTGCAAGACAGGAATGTCAGTGTTCTGCCATGGCCAGCGAAGATCCCAGATCTCAATCCCACGTCTGGGACCTGTTGGATCGGAGTGTGAGTACTAGGGCCATTCCCCCAGAAATGTCCGGGACAATCTGGCGCAGTCTCTCCCCCCCCCCACTACCCCCCCACTACAGTAGTACTACAGAACGACTCTTCATACTACTATTGCTTTCTTCCATTGTGTCTTTATAGGCAGGAGTAATGGAGTCAGACATGTTGTTTACTACCCTAAAAGTAACTGACAGTCAATACTATTAAAAAGAGAATGTGTAAGTGGAATTTGTGTTTTATTCAGCTCTGGAATTTTCTTCCTTCTCCAGTTTCTCCAGCTAAATCTTGCGTTGGCAGCTGAACTGGGCACGGGAATTTCCATGTGGGAGCTGGAACAAGGACTGGATTATTTCTATGACCTATTGTGACCCGTTTGGCTTGAGTCTGATCTGCTTTCAAATAATAACTTTTACAATATTTATTAAGCTATTCATTGTTGATGGGATTTCGAGCGGGGGGGATCCCCAAACTGGATCGCGCAACCGTAAAGCCCAGGTCCCCCCCGGGAAGTCAAGGGCCCCTGGGCACTGGCCCCATTGTCCCGGTCGGGAATCCGTCCCTGGTTAAACTGTCCAATCTCTGCTTGCATTGTTTAAGATCGTAACTCATGAAAATAAATCCTTTGAATCACAATTGAAGATTTTGATACTATCTGGGACACTTTAAAAATGCATTATTTTTTTCTTGCACCATTTTTGAGCTCATTCTAATTGAACAATCACATTTTACAGGTATAAAATAATTTAAACACACTTCAATGGAAATTTAAGAGCTATATATCTTAAGCTGTGGTGCGTGAAAAACAATTTTGAGGAATGAAAAATGTGCATACTGACTGTTTTCGTGAATTCATGTGCTTATGTGTTTAGTAATACAAAAATGAAAATTCTGTAATCATTTACTCACACTCATGTTCTTCCATACAAGTATGGTGAATAAACAAAGACAGAATTTTCATTTTTGTCCCATTAAAGGGTCACATTTTGTGACGTGGTCCTCTGGCACACCTGAACAGGTGAAGTGTTTATCTGCTGTTGCACAGGAGCATGAGGTTATTGACGCTGTGGTTGTGGATTGAATGTTCTGTCCTGTCACTAGGTGGCGATCCAGAACCACATTATACATTTTGGGGCTGTTTTTATAAAAGCATGTTATTTTGTCAATATCTACAGCACTAGGCAAAATGATCAGAGAGCAATGTGTTAGGCCAGACATTCAACGCGTTGACAACGCACGGCCTGGTCGCATATGCTTAACATGCGTTCTTACGTTACTCTCAGTCCTCAAGTGGGCGATAGATCTACCTTCAAAAGTTTGTGCCATTAAACTGGATGTTATTTTTCAGCTTGCTTTAAACATATTGACTTTTCCTAATTTTCTTATCAACATTTAATGCCAGGACAGTTGACTCGAAAAAGAAAACTCACCGTGTAAGCGGACAGTTCACACTATAGCGCCCCTTGTGGTGACAATGCGTACTTGTATGGGATCAATTCCATGCCACATATATTTGCAAAAACATAAAGTATTGCAAAATAAAGTAAAGTTTTGCAAAACAAAAAAAAGTATTGAGCAAACAAAAAAAAAAAAATTTAAAACAAAAATTAAGTATCACAAATGTAAAATAAAGTATTGAGAGAAAAAAAGAAAGTTTTGCAAACAAAAATAAACAATTGCAAAATATAAATAAAATATAGCAAAAATCAAGATGTAATTAATTGCAAAAATCAATGACTGTTGTAAAATAATCTAAAGATCTTTTATCCTTTTTTTATCTCTGCAACAGATTTTTAGGCAGCAATGATTTTGCCACACATCTTTTTCTTTGCAATGCCTACTAATTATTTTGCAATGCTCCTTTTAATCTGCATTTCCATCACGTGTGAGCTCGTGATACCGTTTTGCCTTTGCGCTTCACTTTTCTCTGCGTTTCACTTTATGGCACTGTTTTGACGTGGGGGTGGAGTCAGGGGATTGGGGCGTGTACAACGGGCTCAGTGATGCCTCTCTGGAAGTTACGTCATTAGCTTGAGACACGGATCAAACATCATGGCTGAGCACAGGCATGCAGGTGGATCTCAGGTATATAAAGTTGATTGTTTAAGCGTTTGCTTCAGATAAAGAAGTTAGAGATCAGTTAAAGCGGTGGATTTATTAGCCATACTCGCTAACATAGCCAGCATCTGCAGTTTATTCTCTCTCAATTGATTGGACTATTGATTGATTCTTATGTTTATTTTATAGATTATAATTGTCTATACCATAGTATTTTGTCTTCTAAAAAAATTTAAACTCCATATTTAGATGTAACATTATCACTGTTAAAGGAGACAATAAATAGATTACAAATAAAAAGTTAAACGATCGTAACAAACGTGCATGTGTTCTGTCTTTAAATATAAAGTTTTGAAATATAAAATGTTCACATCCCCTATATTCTTAACCCTGCGTTATACAGCTATGTGGCATGGGGGGCGTGGTCGTGTGTCAGTCTGCGGGAGAGAGCGGTAAGGCTTGTCACCTGGTTTGTAATTATCTCTAACACCTGTGTCTTGTTGTAGTGATACGGAGAAAGACATTTAAAGGGACGCCAAGTGTCGAGAGAGAGTGGATCCAGAAAGCTCCACAGAGTGTGATATTGTTTTGTTTATGTTTACATTTCTACGGCGGTGACCGTCGTATGTTGGTGAAAGAAATTAAAGTGCTGATTTCAAACCTGCTTCGCTGTCTCCTGACTCCTCCATTGCTCTACGAACCTGTTCACAAGCTACTTAAGTTCTTACAATGCTCACAGTAAATGTACGTGTATCTAGGTCATCTCATGTATTGATTTGCCATGTCACATTTAGCAGAGAGAATATCTAGATGTCGTGACGAATCTTATTACTGTTCAGACTCAAAGCTTCGGTCATATTCAGGCAGCTCAGGGTCAGCAGCAACAACAACAGCTTTCTCCTGCTGTTTCTCTGCCTCGAGTAGAGCAGGATATAACCAGGTTATCAGCACCTACTCTTAAGAATCAATTTGTTAAATTTGTTTTGCTTTTGCACAATTAACATTATAAGTGATGTTCTTTTTATTGTTTGTAGATCGTTTCCTGGGATGCTTATTTGTAAGTTTTTTTAACTTTTTATTTGTAATCTATTTATTGTCTCCTTTAACAGTGATAATGTTACATCTAAATATGGAGTTTAAATTTTTTTAGAAGACAAAATACTATGGTATAGACAATTATAATCTATAAAATAAACATAAGAATCAATCAATAGTCCAATCAATTGAGAGAGAATAAACTGCAGATGCTGGCTATGTTAGCGAGTATGGCTAATAAATCCACCGCTTTAACTGATCTCTAACTTCTTTATCTGAAGCAAACGCTGTTAAAGCACATTTAATGCTAATTAAATAAAAGGACAATTTTTTTTTTTTTATTGAACACCAAGAACAGAACAAAAAACAGAATGTACATCTACAATGGCATTGGTAAGTACAGGTAAATGAGTATTAAGCAAGGCACATATCAGTTAAAATAAAATAAATAAATTAAATGTATAAAATACAAATACAGAGGGGTCTCTTTATTCCTCTTTTAAGAGCTCAAGGTCTCTTATTATTCCAGCCAATTTCTGGGCCTTTTTACTTTACATACATTCCAACGCTGGAAAGAAATTACAAATCAATTCTCTTTTAAATACAGAAAAATAAGGTTTCGTCTTCATACATTTGGACTTATGAAAAATGTGCCCAGTATCAACATTACATTAATAAGAAATTCATTTCTTTTCTCGTCCAACAGCATTCCAAACATAACATGTTTCCTAGCAAAAGTGGGCAGTGAGTGAATCTTTGATTCCAACCAATAAGACATATTTTCCAAAAAAGTATTTGAAGAAAAACGAGAAAAAAGATGATCAGAACGTCTCTGTCAATTTGACAAAAAGTACAGGCATTTTCTTCAAAATTAAACCGTTGTCTTAAAAATTCACTTGACGGGTATACCCCATTGAATATTTTAAAATGAGTTTCCTTAAACAATCAACTTTATATACCTGAGATCCACCTGCATGCCTGTGCTCAGCCATGATGTTTGATCCGTGTCTCAAGCTAATGACGTAACTTCCAGAGAGGCATCACTGAGCCCGTTGTACACGCCCCAATCCCCTGACTCCACCCCCACGTCAAAACAGTGCCATAAAGTGAAACGCAGAGAAAAGTGAAGCGCAAAGGCAAAACGGTATCACGAGCTCACACGTGATGGAAATGCAGATTAAAGGAGCGTTGCAAAGAAAAAGATGTGTGGCAAAATCATTGCTGCCTAAAAATCTGTTGCAGAGATAAAAAATGATAAAAGATCTTTAGATTATTTTACAACAGTCATTGATTTTTGCAATTAATTACATCTTGGTTTTTGCTATATTTTATTTATATTTTGCAATTCTTTATTTTTGTTTGCAAAACTTTCTTTTTTTCTCTCGATACTTTATTTTACGTTTGTGATACTTAATTTTTGTTTTAAATTTTTTTTTTTTTGTTTGCTCAATACATTTTTTGTTTTGCAAAACTATTTTATTTTGCAATACTTTATATTTTTGCAAATATATGTGGCATGGAATTGATTCTATATACTTGCGTTATATTATGACTTGCAGTCTGACACATTTTGGAACGCAACAACGCACAAAATGTAGCTCACGTAGCTAGAAAATTTTGCATTCACCGATATGGCGCTGACATCTTGGGACTTGAGTCTGCGCAGTTGCGATTTCGGGACCAGACCTGCGCAGTAGTGAGCAGGAAGTAAAGCTGCAAAATCAAGGCCCCGCCCTCACTCTCGCTGAATCAATCGCAAGCACACGCCCCTGCACTTTTGACTTTTGACAGTGTGAAATAATTAATTATAGAAATTTAGATATTAAATTTAAAGCTCCAATCTCCTCAGTCCTCCGAAGATCCCGAAAAAAAGTCCGTTGGCGCTTCAGTGACTACTTCGCTCAGAGAACCTGTCAATCACAGCTGTCAATCATGATGTCACAGCACCGTTTTTATAGCATCAAATAACTAAAAACAAACTTATTTTGAAAACAAACACTTGAAATGACAACAACGTGATAGAAACTTCAGTAAATGATAGAAACTATCTTTGGATAAAAGATATGTGAAGTGTAATTTAATTGTTTAGTTGGTCTCACGTCCCGTTGGATAACATGGGGAGGCGGGGCTTATGACCTATACTAGGACCAGCCACCGGGGGGCGATCGAGACGTTTTGGCTTCACTTTTGAGGGCTTGTGC
>NW_026266047.1:0-6736 GCF_025860055.1 Xyrauchen texanus
AACGGGAACCAGGAAGAAGACAGCCAGAAAGGCACGGTAAGAGAAGGTCTTTGAACATCTGTCGGCTTTAATAATGGCTTAATCAGAAATAAGCACTCCAGGATGGTGAATTCGGGTGAGTTGAATTTAAGAAAAGTTAAGAGTGTAAATTGCATGGGGTAGATAAAGAGTCTCACGGACTCTGGGTGTGGTCGTTGCGATTGTCTTTTACTCGTGCAATGAGTCTAGTATAGTCCAGTCTGGACAACAACAACAAAAAAACTGCAGCTTCATTGGAATTGTTGATTTCAGACCCAAACCTGACAACGTTAAAGGCGGGTTATAGATTGAAATTATTATGCATGTTTTTATAAAAGCAAGAGGTTTGAGTTTTAACAGAACATATGTATTACACTAAAGTTCCAACCGTTTATATTAGTGAATGCATTAGGTAGTATGAAAATAACGTCGACGTATATATTTTATACAGCATTTATTAATATTAATATTATTTAATAAACAATACTATTGTTCATAGTTGTAAACAAATACAGCTTTTGATTTAAGAAAACGTATTACTACTATATGTTGAAATTAACTTGAACCAAGACTAATAACTGCTGTAAAAGTATTCATGTTAAATAATATTGTTGTTATATAATTTTTACAAATGAAACCTAATAGTAACATTTTATTGTATTATTGTTTTGTGCAGTCAGTATTGCTGAAGAGGGTTTGTTTCAATCTTGTACTCCACCCTTAAAATCCTTGTTTTAGAGGGAGTACTTAAAAAAAAAAAGTTGTATTTACTTTGTTTCTTCTGCCCTCGTCCTACCTGAGGTTCCCTCAAAATCCCATAATCCCTTGCTTTTCAGTGAAGTCATTGCTCTTGAAATATGACTGTGCTGAAGTCTGAATTTCCTGTAGCACAATGTTTCTTGACTATTCACTTGTTTATTTTATGATCTGATGGCTAATCTTTCATTTTCAATGTCCCGCTCTTTTGTGTGTGTGTGTGTGTGTGTGTGTGCGCGCCGTAGGAATTTGTTGTGGCAGTCTGAAGGATGATAAGATCCTTATGAAGATGGGCTTGGGGCTGGTGCTTGTTGGCCATGTGAACTTTTTGCTTGGGGCACTTGTACATGGAGCTGTGCTCAGGCACATAAAGGTGCTCACTTGGGACCGGAAACTCGTGTACCCCATTTCCAATGTCATCGCTCTTGTTGCAGGGCTCGTGGTATGTGTTTTCTAGTTGTATTGTACTGTATGGTCATACATTCATATTTTTTTGGTTGGTGGACAAAGCGTTACTTTTATGATTATAATTACAAAAAGTAAAAGTTGTGTAATGGTAAAAAATCTAGGCTACTAATGCAACAGTTGCAGGTTCGGTCCTAAATAAGCATGCCCCAAACTGCCCCAAGTGCTCGACCAGCACTGTTCCCTAAAACTGAACATTTAACTCCTCTTGCTTTACATACAAGTTGTATGCTCAATAACAAGTAAGATAAGTTAAACAGGGTAAACCTTTAGCTCATCTCTGAAACTGAAAGAACCCAGTCTGTAACTCTTACATTTTACTATGTTATAATCTGCAGGCAATTATTGGTGGAATCTCTGCTATTGTTCTCTCAAAGAACAAGAAAAACCACCTTCTGGTGAGTAAACACACACTCAAACTGCCATTGCTGAAATGATTGCATATGCTATTTATTTAATTTTGTTTTACTTTTTATTTGTGCACATCTCAAAATGGTTACTCTAAGGTCAAAAACATGGTAACATCAAAATATTCCTGTGATATGACATTATTTTACATAGAAGAAATATACTTATATACAGCAAAAAAAAAAGGAACATCCCTTTTTCAGGACACTGTATTTTAAAGATAATTTTGTAAAAATCAAAACAACTTTACAGATCATTATTGTAAAGGCTTTAAACAATGTTTTCCATGCTTGTTCACTGAACCATAAACAATTAATGAACATGCACCTGTGGAACTGTCGTTAAGTCACTAACAGCTTACAGATGGTGGGCAATTAAGGTCACAGTTATAAAAACTTGGGACACTAAAGAGACCTTTCTACTGATTCTGAAAAACATCAAAAGAAAGATGCCCAGGGTCACTGCTTATCTGTGTGAACGTGCCATAGGCATGCTGCATGGAGGCTGCAGATGTGGCTAGGGCAAAAAATTGCAATGTCTGTACTATGAGATGCCTAAGACAGCGCTACAGGGAGACAGGAAGGATGGCTAATCATCCTGTCCACACCTGCACAGGATCAGTACATCCCAATATCACACCTGTAAGACAGGTACAGGATGGCAACAGCAACTGCCCGAGTTACACAAGGAACACACAAATCCCTCTATCAGTGCTCAGATTTTCCACAATAGGCTGAGAGAGGCTGGACTGAGGGCTTGTAGGCCTGTTGTAAGGCAGGTTCTTACCAGGCATCACCGGCAACAACGTCGCCTATGGGCACAAACCCACCTTCGCTGGACCAGACAGGACTGGCAAAAAGTGATCTACACTGATAAAACTGCATTTTTAGACTTGTACCGGTAATTTGCGTGTCTAAAACACATACAAGGTGATTCCATAAATTTTTCCTCCACGTTGAGTGATTCCATAATTGTTTCCTTTATTTTAATTGAGATGAACATTTGTTTTCTAGATCAAATAATTTAATGTTTAAGGGATGTTTCATGAAGCCAGAATGTTCAGCTATTCAACAAAAATAGTTTTGTGTCATATCTGTGATTTGTATATTTGCTACGAAGTAAAAAACAGCTGGGTGAATGGTGATTATGGTGATTCCATAATCTTTTGCCAGGAGATGTACTCATCTAACAGAGAGATTTACTTACATTTAGGACTTCATGTCGCTAAACCCGAATGATAAATATAATATAATGTCTTCTGTATTATTTTGTTGCTTCTGGAAAACATGCATGTCTGTCTTCAGAAAAAAATGCTGTTTTCATATATTACTCTCATTTGTGAAAACATTCCATCCTTGTTGCAGAGTTGGTTTTTACTAGTTGTAAGTGTCCTGGCTGTTCTCTTGGGTGGCGCCTCTGCAGTGGGCATCAGTGTTGCCACAGTGAGGGCCATAATGCAGGAAGGGCATAGTCTCTTTGCCCACTGTGATCTTCCTGCCAACATGAGTTACTACAGCATCACAAATGAATGCCCTTTTGACCCGACACGCATCTATGTGAGTCAGTGTATCTGTAATCTGATGATTCCTTGTGTAATTATAAGATTTAAAATGCAAGGCATTTATAGCTGTACAACCCTGATGAATATAAGCCTAAAATTGCCTTCAAAAGTTATTTGTTTAACTCTATATGTATTAGTGTGCTTCAATGCCATGACACTTTTTTTTTTTATATAGCTAAAGCTGTAGCAGGTTTAATAACAGTCAGAGTCATGGTAAACCTGGAAATATCAAAGAATTTTGAAATTGCTATTTTCAGACATGAATGGTCATGATTTTGATTAAAATCCTTAAGGTCATTGAAAATTCTCTAGTGAATCTACATGATTCTAGTTATGCTCCGCTTATGGTGAAAAAGTGAAGAGATTGAAATTCATTGGTCAAAAGGTGTGGGTTGCCTGTGAGACATAATACAAAATAAATAAGGGAAAGAAGAAAATTAATAAAAGACCATATTTCTCTCATCAGGGTACGACATTAATCCTGTGGTTTCCATTGATTCTGATGTCAGTGGTAGAGGTTGTGTTCTCTTGCCGCTGTTTCTTGGCTTGCACCTCCTTTCTCCGTCTGCGTTGCCCATGGAGGAAAAATGTTGTCAGCACCAGAAGGGTAAAAAAATAATCATACAGATCTGAAAAGAATGCAGATATGCATTGTAAGTGCCTCACTGTAACCTGTTTTTTTTTTTTTTTTTTTAATTTAAAGAAAAGAACTGATAAGTTTAAATTATTTATTGTGGTAATCAACATTATGCCACAAACTATTGACTGAGCTTAACTTGTATTGAACCTGGAATTTTCCTTTTTTAAGGATATAGTTTCAAGGGAACCTATTTTAAAATATACATTGATTGAGACAGCAGGCTAGTATGCCAGCTCCACATTACAATAGCATTTCGAAAGCATTCAGAGAACACAGAATGGAAAACCTTGCAACCTATGCTAAATGCCTGCACAGTTCTAACTGTTCATGTGCATGGTGCTACTTTAAAGACTTTTAAAAGTGTTTAATCTTTTCAGTGTATAATGTAGTGTCTTTCTACCATTACATGTTTGGATTCAGGTGCGTATCCAGGTGCAAGAAGAAACTGTACTGCCACCAGGACATGAGCCAAACGAGGAGGATCCAACAGAACAGCACAACCTTCTTGACAAGGACATACCTGTTGTGGTGACTAGTGATTGGCTGTAATTCATATGTGTGTTTCACATGACCAATAGACATGATTTCAGAATTCCTGTATGACAAACAAAGCTAAAATGCTAAGTTGAGGTGCACATGAAACGTGGAAAGGCATGCTGTCCTTCACTGCCCACTAATCTGGCTAACAAATATAGAAAGAAAATGCTCTGAAATCTTCACCTTAGTTTTGCTATAATAATGTGGGTTTTTTCTCAGCAAGTGTGTTTGAGAAGTGACTTTGGTTTCATGGAAATTGCACAATTTGTATATTTCAATGTCACGAATATGTATGATATGTTGCGTTTATATAAAATATTTTTCAATTGAAAACTAAATTTCCTGCGTGTTGCCCTCTTTCTCTTTATCACGCACAGTATATTCCTCACATTTACATAGTTATACATTAGGCCTCATTCATGAAACATGATACTCTGTGTGAATCAATAAATTGTTGTATTGAAATGACATGATTTGCATAAGAATGGTTTTATGATGTACACTGAAATTAGTTTGTTTTTGTTTCATAAAATTCTTTCTAAATATTTATATTGGAGGCTGTAGTCTGCTAATCAAAAAAATGCTTATATGCTCATTGAGCACTTTTTTTGTAATTATTTTCTCCCCAGTTTGGAGTGCCTAATTCTCAGTGCTCTCTTAAGTGCTTGTGGTGGGGTAGTGATTCACCTCAATCCGGGTGGCAGAAGATGAATCAAAGTTGCCTCCGTGTCTAAGACGCATTTTATCACGTGGCTTGTTAAACTGCGGTCAAGCCAGCCGCCACTTCGAAATGAGCGGTCAAACTAGCCGCACCTATATTTCGTGGTGCGCGTATACACTGGTTATTGCGGTATGAACGTCAGAACTAAAACAAGTTAATTCCTGCTAAGGCAATTTCACATGCATTCATTTATTCTGTCTGTCTGTCTGTCAGAAAGAAAGGAAGACAGAACGAAAGAAAGATTTCAGCACACCTCACAACCTGTCACTGCATGATATATTGAAGTCCAAAATAAGAACCCCCCCCAAAACTCATATATTACCTTTTTTGTCCATACATTCAGAAAATCATAAAAATAAAAGTCCTAGCTTCCACAGACCAATTTCACCTCAGATGGGGAGGACACCTTCTCAAGGTGTGAACTACAATGTTTCAGGACATTCTGATGTTGAATTCAAAAATAAGAGCCCCCCCAAAACTCATATATTACCTTTTTTGTCCATACATTCAGAAAATCATAAAAATAAAAGTCCTAGCTTCCACAGACCAATTTCACCTCAGATGGGGAGGACACCTTCTCAAGGTGTGAACTACAATGTTTCAGGACATTCTGATGTTGAATTCAAAAATAAGAGCCCCCAAAACTCATATATTACCTTTTTGTCCATACATTCAGAAAATCATAAAAATAAAAGTCCTAGTTTCCACAGACCAATTTCACCTCAGATGGGGAGGACACCTTCTCAAGGTGTGAACTACAATGTTTCAGGACATTCTGATGTTGAATTCCAAAATAAGAGCCCCCAAACTCGAATATTAGATGTTTTGTTTACACATTCAGAAAATCATAAAAATAAAAGTCCTAGTTTCCACAGACCAATTTCACCTCAGATGGAGAGGACACCTTCTCAAGGTGTGAACTACAATGTTTCAGGACATTCTGATGTTGAATTCCAAAATAAGAGCCCCCCAAACTCGAATATTAGATGTTTTGTTTACATATTCAGAAAATCATAAAAATAAAAGTCCTAGTTTCCACAGACCAATTTCACCTCAGGTGGGGAAGACACCTTCTCAAGGTGTGAACTACAATGTTTCAGGACATTCTGATGTTGAATTCCAAAATAAGAGCCCCCCAAAACTCATATATTACCTTTTTTGTCCATACATTCAGAAAATCATAAAAATAAAAGTCCTAGTTTCCACAGACCAATTTCACCTCAGATGGGGAGGACACCTTCTCAAGGTGTGAACTACAATGTTTCAGGACATTCTGATGTTGAATTCCAAAATAAGAGCCCCCAAACTCGAATATTAGATGTTTTTGTTTACACATTCAGAAAATCATAAAATGAAAGTCCTAGTTTCCACAGACCAATTTCACCTCAGATGGGGAGGACACCTTCTCAAGGTGTGAACTACAATGTTTCAGGACATTCTGATGTTGAATTCAAAAATAAGAGCCCCCCCAAACTCGAATATTAGATGTTTTGTTTACATATTCAGAAAATCATAAAAATAAAAGTCCTAGTTTCCACAGACCAATTTCACCTTAGGTGGGGAGGACACCTTCTCAAGGTGTGAACTACAATGTTTCAGGACATTCTGATGTTTAATTCCAAAATAAGAG
>NW_026266048.1:0-57509 GCF_025860055.1 Xyrauchen texanus
GGCACACACATAATTTGCTATATGTTTACCATTATCACATCGTGTTTCAAAATCATAGAAAATGTAACGATCTGTATATTCCTTGGGTATGGTAGGCTGTATGAAGCACTGGTGTAGGCCTTCGTGGCTTACATCATCCCCGCAATGTAAACATTTATCATTTGGACAGTTATGAGGTTTGGGTTTTTGGCTGTATGGTAACGTTTATTGCATTTACGACAATATTTTGTAGTATCGCAAGGAGATCTACCACAATCATCGTCCATAGGGGTACTATTTTATGAGCATTAAAACAGTATCTAGATCTGCAATAACGCAAACAGTTTTGACAGTGTATTATGCTTTTAGGCTGTTTGTAGCACTCACTATCGTTGCAAACAGAGCACACATATTTACAATCATGATTCTGTCTGCTCGTATAACCTGTGTAACAGAAATCACACACATATGCAGACCCTATAAAGGCTTTCAGATTCTTTATCATGTAATAATGAGAATCATGAATGTAAAGATATGCTGTTTTGGTGTATGGTTCATCTGAAGTTTTATATTTTTCCAACTGTCCATCGGTTGACCTGTAAAAGACAACAATTTTTATGTCTAATGCATGTTCAAATTTTGCAATGTCTCCTAGACTTACTTTATCCCGAGGTGTGAAACCGCTAGCACTCTGAATGGATTCACCCCGTCTTTCTAAGTTGTCATGTGAAATCTGAGGGTCGAGAAAATATGCGAGACATGATGAAAAACACAGGTTGTTTGACGTATTGACAGGACAGAATAAATGCATTCTTTTTCTTCTAATCACGTCATCATGTGCTATATCAACTAGCTTCCTACGAGCACCACCGTTCCTACTTCTGGCTATGGATGCGTGTAACTGCAAACTGTCATCGGCCATCACTTTCGCATTGCTCTGCATAATTTTTTCAAATTGTTCAACAAAAATGCATTCGTTATAGCCATTGCTAGGTGATAATACACAGTTTACATCAGATTTCAGACTGGGACCTCTCAGTGAAATATTAATAAAACTGGATTCACCGCCCATCTGTCTGGAAAATGACACCATCTCTGACAATGCATTGTGCACAGATGTACTGTATTCAGCAAGGTCTGTAGATATTAAATCCCTTAAATTTAGAGCCCTGTGTATCTCTATGCCATTGAAACGCGGTCTTGGTACAATTGTGAACTCATTTACAACACCTCCGTTTCTAACCAATGTTTCAATATTATTCTGACTTAAACCTACATGGGGTTCATTCGTGTCTGACGAAATATTGCTTACACCACCAGTCTGTACTGCATCATCACACAGGGCATCCTCAGTATTAGCATCCTCGTGCTTTTTTATCATTGCTTCTAATCTTTCACAAAGGTTAGGTCGTGAGACCCCCAGTTTGTCATTATATTTTTGGATCATGTCTTCTAATCGTTTGCGTACTTTAGGGCGGGAGGGGCCTGATATTAATGAGGATGAACTGTGTGATGATGGTTCTAGTGAATGATTTAACATTTCACAGTCTTTATTGTCATTAGAATAATTTAGACATCTTCTCTGTGTTTGAAGAATAGCCTCTAATCTAGCATTTAAATCCAAATAGGCAGGACCTAAAATATCTATCTGTTGATCGATTATGCTTTGTAGCTGTTCAATATTTGACAAATGATCGTATCTAGTTCTTGCAGAAGGATTTTGTTCAAAGTCTGGTTGACAATTATGCAATTCATCGTCTGAATGTGGTCTTTTACTCGTCATATTGAAATCTTTTTTCAATTCAGTTTTATTTTCCACTGATTATACACATACACTAACTACAAAAAAAAGCACAGGTCACCTAAATAATACAAAACAACAACACCCTTTTAACACAAATCAATCATACACACAATTAGTTAATTTATATGTTCTATGACAGCGTTATTGATGTTAGTCAATATATTTACCATGAGCTGGCTTTCTCGGAATCCGTCCTGGAGTATCCTTTAAATTTTATTCAGCATCTCGCGATTGGGACTCGATCGAGACTAATCCTTATGAGGCTTCCTTGTGCTTCTGAATTTGACATAACCATTTGGACACAGTCACAAAGACGTTTGACATTATCTGAAATGATGTGTAGCTTCTCGTCCGCCAATCGATTCTGTTCACGCAATTCCATCAACAAATCATGGGAAAAGTTCTGTTGATTTGATGGTAGATTTTCATCCGCTTCGATAACTGTCTCTTCCACACACCCCTGATTATTCGCATCGTCCTCCGTACAATCCGATACTGCATCAATAACCGAAATCACATCCCCTGCATCGTTTAGCAGCAGCTCCTCATCTGACACCACAGGCCCGCCGTGTGATGAGACAGCATTATCGGTGTTGTCTGGAAGTATGGGTTGGTTAAGAGCGTCCCACTCCCTCACGAACGCATCATTATCGAAGATTGCTGTGGGGTCTTCGTCAATTTGCAAACTGGTACCGTACAAATCTATATAAAGAATGAGAATATGTGTATTAGCAAGGGGTTACCATTTTTAATGATGTTAGTGTGAATCGTACTCACCAACTGATTCGTTTAACACAGAAGGTATTTGACGTGACGTTGTTTGATCGCTTCTCCTTTCTCCTGATGAAGACCCATGTTTTTTTTCTCCAAAATAGTGTCTTGTACCGTTTCCAGCTGGGGGTACAACATGTAATCGAGGGCTTCGTGAAATCCTCGGAATAGGACTAACGGACTTGTTGCGTCTCCGTGACCTGAGTGACAGTGATGTCTTCGGTTTGGGTGTAGCAAACCCCGGTTGTGAGACAAGCGATGACAAGTCAATGTTTGAAATATCTACAAACACAGAAAATAAATTTTTGTTTTATCAATATTGCATAATCAAAATAAAACGCAAATAATGTATACCAGAGTTTCCGCTAGAAAAAAATGGTGCTGGTCAAAGTGACCGGCAGAGGTTTCGTTTTACGGACATTTTGATGATATGCCGGTCAAATATATCGCCTCTTAATTAGTCAAGTTGAGGAAAACTGGAGGCAGTCTATGTAACTTAAAAAATGACACAATCAGGCCGTATAGAATGCAACATATTATTATTAGCTTAACTTTCAAATAGACGAAAAAAAAAAACATGAACGTCCAATTGTTTTTTTACTGTGGTTTCACACACATTCACTTTTTGAAACATTGAGGCACGGATGTACCTAATACAAATAAATAAAACGTCTCCAGTTAACTAGCAGATCATTCATTTAGTCCGTTATTAAATAAGAGATCTAGCGCTAAAATCTGTTGTTTTTGAAATCAAGCGAGCGCTCGTGTCCGCTGCTATCAGTTGCATGGACGACGCGCTGCGCGAGTTGCGCAATCTTCACTAGGACGCGCGTTTCAATCTATCGCCGTTGCGGAGACTCTCTATTAATTCCGGTGAAATCACAAAATAAAATGCACACAAACGTGTCCCTGCTTGATATAGACTGTAACCATGCACTGATGAACATAGGCTATTCAGTTTTGATGATAGAGAAAAAAACTGCACGAATGCGCGGATTAGAAGCACTGATCTATCTATAATGAGATGTTCCTGATTCACCATCGTCTGGCCTCTGAAAAAAGCTTTTAAAGCTAGTCTGCCTGGGCCTGGCCATATTTGAAACGTCTCACTCAATCGTTCGTTGTTTAGGTCTATATTGCAGCCGTTTTAGGCGTGCGCTTTATTTGAAATGCAGCATGCGATGTTGTTTCATAACTTTCAAACGATAGAGCCTGTTCCTTTATAACATAGCAAGAGATCGGTGTATTTTTGCTTTATACATTTTAGGCTTATTCTCAAATTCAGATTGTGTTAGGGGGACGGGATTATTAGGAAATTTTAATCGGACAATTTGACCGGAGAGATTTAATTTTGTCGGACATTGAATTTTTTTACCGGCCAATGTCCGGTAATTACTGGACAACGGAAACCCTGGTATACATACCTTGCAGTACACATCTGTTGACAGATTTGCTCTGACCCGTTGTTTCATTAATTAACGGTTCAGTCACTGAAAAATAAAGTGGAGGGTAAGGGGGGACAGGAATTAAAAGTTCAAATGTACACCAATTAGGTCATAAATAATTTTTTGTCACAAGGTTAACAATCACACCACAGCTATCTGGCGCCATCTTCTGTTTAAATCTGGGTTCATGAAGCATCGCGACAAACTCAAAATGACGTATATAAAAGTTTAAAACACATTTTATTCATGTCACTTTTATATAATTCTCAACAGAAAAATACACTTCACTTAGACAACAATTGATCTCATTTTGTTTTCCATACATTTAAACGACCGCACATCTTGATTTAACTCAGCGGCTGTTTTTATTATAATATTATTGAATGTAGGCCTATTAGCTTGTTTTTAGTAGGCGGTTGCGCGTGAAGAAAGGACCCATTAATTTACAATATTAATATGTTTAGTTAAAATCTCTTTTAGAACTGAATAATGCAACATTGGGATGTTTGATAGTTTAATCTGTGCCTGAATCATTTAAAAGGACTGCCGATAGACTATACCAAAACCCCCGTTGTGAAAAATTCAGAGATCAAAGGTTTAAATTGACACTTCGAAATCTTGGCGCGTCTTCACTACACATCCCCGCCACAAAACATCTGTCGATCGTCGCCTTTATGTCTGAATCATAAAATTAATTATCACGCCACAAGAAAACTGCGAGCCCCCGCTGCTCAGCGCCTTAAAATCTGGATCAAAAAACGCCTTATCAATTCGGATGCTCTCAAATAATTTTGATTGGAAAAATGCAATACAACATGTGATAAAGTTACAATTTATAATGCATACTATTTCAATGACAATATTGTGTTTTCCAATCTGCACATTTGGTTTAAAATACGTTTTAGTCTCTGGTAAAAGTAAATAACACTTGTTAATCGTTTATTCTTTATTTTAAAGTGACCGTCTGAACGAGTTTGCTCAGCCAGTATACTCTGTTTGCGTAAAATAAACTAATATCATTCAATATCCACTGTTTTAGAATCTCATGGTTAAAAATAAAAAAAAATGTAACAAACTTTTGTATTAAAGATATTTCGTCAGAATTATATATAAAATAAACCTGTTTACCAAAATACTGTATTTTCTAGTGAATGTTGTTAAAGTTTTTATAATTTTAAAGTGCCTTTGCTGTATTTGCCAACTTGATAAATTTTTTTAAAACAAAACTTCAAAGTTTTTGTTAAATACATTTAAACGTTTAAATAATACTTTAAAACACACAAACACTGATCAGGAGTGGGTTAAGCCCCACCCCCACGGAGGGGCTTGTCAAATGCTCTTACGCCATTGTCATTTTGGATGAGATCGTGAAAGGACTTTAAATGGAGTCGTGTAAGATTTCTGTCTTATATAGTTAAAATTATATATTATGTTTTTAGAAAATGTATCCTGTTTGCTAGTTTAATGTTAAACATCCTCTTACTTACATCACTTATCGCTGAATGAGTTCATGAAAGGATTTTAAACGGTAGATTTTGTGCTGCATTTTACAATTTATGGTATTTAAAATGCTCTTTGTTGAAATACAGTTTTTAAATACATTTTATGTTTTTGTTCAGCATCTTTAAAGTGACATTGCTAGAGATGTGTTAGACAACGTAATGTTTAAAAACACATTTTCTTCTCTTTGTCAAAAGTTTAAAAAAAAAACAGTTTTTCACCAAGCATTAAACCCCAATAAAGACATCATTTAAACACATTTTAAACGTAATACTACTTTTTTTGTCATCTCAGTTTTCCATTAAAGATTAATAATCTTTCTACTCTTTTAAATACACCGATGGGGGTATCAGAACAGACACGTCATATCAGCATGTACAACTGCCGGAGGGAGGGGAGGGGGCGGAGGGAAAGGTCAAATGTACAGCAATTAAACCATAAATCAAGGCCATAAATAATTTTTTGTCACAACGTACATAACACTTACTACTTGTGATTTGTTACTCGGTTGCTAGGGTAAGCCCATGTGGTTGCTATGCAGTTACCAAGGTAATACAATACATGGCTCCTTTCCATCCTGAGTGAAATAAGTCAACCCGGAAGTCTCTACTGTTTTCTGGTGCAGAGATATGTGATTTGTTCCTCGGTTGCTAGGGTAACCCCATGTGGTTGCTAGGCAGTTACCATAGTTATACTTATCAAGTCTCCTTGCCATCCTGATTGAAATAAATCAACCCAGAAGTCTCTCTGATTTTCTGGTGCAGAGATATAGTTATTGCTAAACGGTTGCTAAGGTACTCTGTTTAGTTGCTAGGGAGTGGCTTGGCAGCTGCCAATCATGAAACTCCAAAGGCTTCTTGTCAGTAGGGAGCTAGGAAGGGGCTAGGAAGTGTTGAGGTGATTCATGATTGGCTGTTTGTTGTCCCGAGTCAAACGAGACCACCCTTGTGTTTCTATGACACTTCTATCCGGAGATATCCCTTTGATGTCTTTCATTAGAAGTCTATGGGACTTGTTGCTAAGGTGCTTTAAATTGTTGCTAGGGCGTGGCTTGATAGCTTCACAATGATCCCGAGAGACTGATTGGTCATCTGAGTAAAATGAGCCCGCCCCCTTGTCTCTATGACACTGTGATCCAGAGCTATGTTCAATACAAAATCCCTATGCAATTTCATTTCAAGGGCCGTCCTACACCATTGTAAGTCAATGGAGGCAACTTTGGGCAGCTCCTGCCCCACTGGGGTGCAACTTTTACTCCATATTGAGGTATGCTCTTACAGAGCCTGCCAGCCTCTTCAAATGTGGCAAATGACACGTTTCTGTGAAATCCTCGCTCGGAGCTGTGACGCGTCAAAGTTTGTCGCAATGTTAAGTCTATGGGATTTTTCAGACGCTTTTTTGCCCCTGGGGCAAACACCGTACCCCCGATCGCTTATAAAAGTCATAGCACACGTGTCCTCAATAGGCCGTTCGATTTGACACTCATTCATGGGTCTACGCCAAACGGTGCGGGACGAGTTAGGTGCCGAAGTTTTGTACGGAGATATAATAAGAAGAAGAAGAATAAAAACTAGATAGGTACATTTCCTGAAGAAAATGTGAGTGGTGCTTGCCGTGGCAAAACTCGTCAAATAGCATGTTATAACTTGAAAAGAACAAAAATTATGGTCATAAATAAATCAAGCCAGAAGTCTGTACGATTTTCTGGTGCAGAAATATGTGATTTGTTACTCGGTTGCTAGGGTAAGGCCATGTGGTTGCTATGCAGTTACCAAGGGAATACAATACATGGATCCTTTCCATCCTGAGTGAAATAAGTCAACCCGGAAGTCTGTACTGTTTTCTGGTGCAGAGATATGTGATTTGTTACTCGGTAGTTAGGGTAACCCCATCTGGTTTCTAGGAAGTTACCATAGTGATACTAATGAAGTCTCCTTGCCATCCTGATTGAAATAAGTCAACCCAGAAGTCTGTACTATTTTCTGGTGCAGAGATATGTGATTTGTTACTCGGTTGCTAGGGTAACCCCATCTGGTTGCTAGGCAGTTACCATAGTGATAGTAATCAAGTCTCCTTGCCATCCTGAGTGAAATAAATCAACCCAGAAGTCTGTACTATTTTCTGGTGCATAGATATGTGATTTGTTACTCGGTTGCTAGGGTAACCCCATGTGGTTGCTAGGCAGTTACCATAGTGATACTTATCAAGTGTCCTTGCCATCCTGATTGAAATAAACCAACCCAGAAGTCTGTATGTTTTTCTGATGCAGAGATATGTGATTTGTTACTCGGTTGCTAGGGTTACCCCATGTGGTTGCTAGGCAGTTACCATAGTGATACTAATCAAGTCTCCTTGACATCCTGATTGAAACAAACCAACTCAGAAGTCTCTACGTTTTTCTGATGCAGAGATATGTGATTTGTTACTCGGTTGCTAGGGTAACCCCATGTGGTTGCTAGGCAGTTACCATAGTGATACTTATCAAGTCTCCTTGCCATCCTGATTGAAATAAACTAACCCAGAAGTCTCTACGTTTTTCTGATGCAGAGATATGTGATTTGTTACTCGGTTGCTAGGGTAACCCCATCTGGTTGCTATGAATTTACCAAGGTAATACAATACATGGCTGCTTTCCATCCTGAGTGAAATAAGTCAACCCGGAAATCTGTACTATTTTCTGGTGCAGAGTTATGTGATTTGTTACTCGGTTGCTAGGGTAACCCCATGTGGTTGCTAGGCAGTTACCATAGTGATACTAATCAAGTTTCCTTGCCATCCTGATTGAAATAAACCAACCCAGAAGTCTCTACGTTTTTCTGATGCAGAGATATGTGATTTGTTACTCGGTTGCTAGGGTAACCCCATGTGGTTGCTAGGCAGTTACCATAGTGATACTGATGAAGTCTCCTTGCCATCCTGATTGAAATAAACTAACCCAGAAGTCTCTACGTTTTTCTGATGCAGAGATATGTGATTTGTTACTCGGTTGCTAGGGTAATCCCATCTGGTTGCTATGAAGTTACCAAGGTAATACAATACATGGCTGCTTTCCATCCTGAGTGAAATAAGTCAACCCGGAAATCTGTACTATTTTCTGGTGCAGAGTTATGTGATTTGTTACTCGGTTGCTAGGGTAACCCCATGTGGTTGCTAGGCAGTTACCATAGTGATACTTATCAAGTGTCCTTGCCATCCTGATTGAAATAAATCAACGCAGAAGTCTCTCTGATTTTCTGGCGCAGAGATATAGTGATTGCTAAACGGTTGCTAGGGTACTCTGTTTAGTTGCTAGGGAGTGGCTTGGCAGCTGCCAATCATGAAACTCCAAAGGCTGCTTGTCAGTATGAATGATATAAACCAACTCCCATGCCTCTGTGACATTCAGAATGGAAGATATCCCTGTATGGATTTTGGTTGCTAAGGTGCTCGACAATGGTTGCTAGGGAGGGGCTAGGAAGTGTTGACGTGATTCATGATTGGCTGTTTGCTGTCCCGAGTCAAACGAGACCACCCTTGTGTTTCTATGACTCTTCTATCCGGAGATATCCCTTTGATCTGTTTCAATAGAAGTCTATGGGACTTGTTGCTAAGGTGCTCTAAATGGTTGCTAGGGCGTGGCTTGATAGCTTAACAATGATCCTGAGAGACTGATTGGTCATCTGAGTAAAATGAGCCCGCCCCCTCGTTTCTATGACACTGTGATCCAGAGCTATGTTCAATACAAAATCCCTATGCCATTTCATTTCATGGGCCGTCCTACACCATTATAAGTCAATTGGGGCATTTTTGGGCAGCTCCTGCCCCCCAGGGGTGCAACTTTTACCCCATATTGAGGTATGCTCTTACAGAGCCTGCCAGCCTCTTCAAATGTGGCAAATCACACGTTTCTGTGAAATCCTCGATCGGAGCTGTGACGCGTCAAAGTTTGTCGCAATGTTAAGTCTATGGGATTTTCCGGCCGCTTTTTTGCCCCTGGGGCAAATACCGTACCCCCAATCGCTTATAAAAGTCATAGCACACGTGTCATCAATAGGCCGTTCGATTTGACACCTCATTCGTGGGTCTACGCCAAACGGTGCGGGACGAGTTAGGTGCCGAAGTTTTGTACGGAGATATAAAAATAAAAATAAAAATAAGTATGTGAGATTACAATAGTGATGCTTTGCAAGCACCACTAATAATAAGTATGTGAGATTACAATAGTGATGCTTTGCAAGCACCACTAATAATAATAATAAGTATGTGAGATTACAATAGTGATGCTTTGCAAGCACCACTAATAAGTATGTGAGATTACAATAGTGATGCCTTCCAAGCACCACTAATAACTAGATGGGTACATTTCCTGAAGAAAATGTGAGTGGTGCTTGCTGTGGCGAAACTCATCAAACAGCATGTTGTAACTTGAAAAGAGCAAAAATCACGGTCGTAAATAAATCAACCCAGAAGTCTGTATGATTCTCTGGTGCAGAAATATGCGATTTGTTGCTCGGTCGCTAGGGTAAGCCCGTGTGGTTGCTATGCAGTTACCAAGGTAATACAATACATGGCTCCTTTCCACCCTGAGTGAAATAAGTCATCCCGGAAGTCTGTAGTGTTTTCAGGTGCAGAGATATGTGATTTGTTGCTCGGTTGCTAGGGTAACCCCATCTGGTTGCTAGGCAGTCACTATAGTGATACTAATGAAGTGTCCTTGCCATCCTGGTTGAAAGAAATCAACCCAGAATTCTGTACGATTTTCTGGTTCAGAAATATGTGATTTGTTACTCGGTTGCTAGGGTACTCTGTTTAGTTGCTAGGGAGTGGCTTGGCAGCTGCCAATCATGAATCTCCAAAGGCTGCTTGTCAGTATGAATGATATAAACCAACTCCCATGCCTCTGTGACATTCAGAATGGAAGATATCCCTGTATGGATTTTGGTTGCTATGGTGCTCGACAATGGTTGCTAGGGAGGGGCTAGGAAGTGTTGAGGTGATTCATGATTGGCTGTGTGCTGCCCAGAGTCAAACGAGACCACCCTTGTGTTTCTATGACACTTCTATCCGTAGATATCCCTTTGATCGCTTTCATTAGAAGTCTATGGGACTTGTTGCTAAGGTGCTCTAAATTGTTGCTAGGGCATGGCTTGATAGATTCAAAATGATCCTGAGAGACTGATTGGTCGTCTGAGTAAAATGAGCCCACCCCCTTGTCTCTATGACACTGTGATCCAGAGCTATGTTCAATACAAAATCCCTATGCCATTTCATTTCATGGGCCGTCCTACACATTTGTAAGTCAATGGGGGCAATTTTGGGCAGCTCCTGCCCCCCAGGGGTGCAACATTTACCCCATATTGAGGTATGCTCTTACAGAGCCTGCGAGCCTCTTCAAATGTGGCGAATCACACATTTCTGCGAAATCCTTGCTCGGAGCTGTGACGCGTCAAAGTTTGTCGCAATGTTAAGTCTATGGGATTTTTCAGCCGCTTTTTTTCCCCTGGGGCAAATACCGTACCCCCGATCGCTTATAAAAGTCATAGCGCACTGTAACACTGTTCTAGTGAAGGAGGACAGGAAACAGGTCTTCCCCTCAAGGTAAGTCTTTTTAATTATATTTTCCTCACACTATTTGCACACACAATACAAATGACAAACACTGGGTCTGCTTGTGGTCTCTCTCCCCGTCTGGAGGCTCTGTGTCTGTTTTTATGCCGCTCCCCTCATGCTCACTGGAATTAGAGACAGGTGTTTAGGCATAATTTAGCTCAGGTGTAAGCGCCTTACCGCTTCCTCTCCCGGACGGGCGCTTGACCACGCCCCGCTGCCACATACCCCCACCGCCCGACTCAGGCCGGGCACCATCTGGCCTGTCTACCACTCCCCCATTCCTGGAGAGAAAGTCGGCGACAGCCATCTGCACCCCGGTCTGTGGACCACCTTGAATTTAAAGGGCTGGAGAGCCAGATACCAACGGGTGATCTGGGCGCTAGTATCCTTCATGCGGTGGAGCCACTGGAGTGGGGCGTGATCCGAGCAGAGGGTGAAGGCCCGCCCCAGCAGGTAATACCGAGGGTGAGGACCGCCCACTTGATGGCCAAACACTCCTTCTCCACAGTGCTGTACTTAGTCTCCCTTAAGGAGAGCTTACGGCTAAATGTACAGCACCGGCGCTCCTCCCTCCACCACCTCGTAGAGTATGGCCCCCAGCCCTCTGTCTGAAGCGTCCGCCTGCAAAATAAAAGGGAGAGAGAAGTCAGGTGCATGAAGAAGCGGCCCCCACAAAGTGCGGCTTTAACCTGCATAAACGCCTGTTGACACTGCTCCGACCATTGAACCGGATCTGGAGCCCCTTTTTAGTGAGGTCAGTCAGCGGGCTGGTGACGTCCGAATAATTAGGCACGAACCTTCTATAATAGCCAGCCAGCCCCAGAAACTGCCTCACCCCTTTTTGGTCTTCGGTCTAGGGCAAGTCGCAATCGCCATGTCTTATCAATTTGGGGCCGCACCTGGCCATGACCCAAGTGGAACCCCAGATACCGTAACTCCACACGCTCAATCGCAGACTTCTTAGGGTTTGCCGTGAGCCCGTCCGCACGCAGCGATCTCAGGACGGCCCTCAGATGTTGCATGTGCCGCTGCCAATCATTGCTATAAATGATAATATCATCTAAATAGGCAGCGGCGACGTGGTGTGCGGTCTGAGGATCCGATCCATGAGTCGCTGAAACGTGGCTGGTGCCCCAAACAAACCGAAAGGAAGCGTCACAAATTGGTGTAACCCAAACGGCGTAGTGAAGGCTGTTTTCTCACGGGACATTGGTGTCAAGGGATCTGCCAATAACCCTTTGTTAAATCCAAGGTCGAATAAAATCGAGCAGTACCTAACCGATCGAAGCAGTTCATCAACCCGGGTGTTGGGTATGCGCCAAATTTAGACACCGCGTTGACTTTTCTGTAATCCACACAGAATCGAACAGACCCATCACTCTTGGGAACAAGAACAACCGGGCTGGACCAATCACTGTGGGATTCCTCTATTACGCCCATATCAAGCATCGCATCTAATTCTTCCCGTACTATTTTCTTTTTATGTTCGGTAAGCTGATAGGGCGGCAACGCACCACCGCGCTCGGCTCGGTCTCGATGTGGTGCTGTATGATGTTTGTACGGCCCGGTAGAGGGAAAACACATCCGCAAATTCCTTTTGTAATTCAGAAACCTCTGTGAGCTGCCGCTGTGAGAGTTGGTCTCCACAAGTAACCGGAGTGTTGAGATTGTAGTTTTTGTTTATCTCCGGTCCGAGCTCCGCCCTCTCGAACTACCGTGGCCAACGCCACAGAGGCCGCCTCCTCCCTCCATAATTTCAGGAGGTTGAGGTGATAAATTTGACGCGCGCCCTCTATCAGTACGTTTAACTTCATAATCGAGATCCCCAACTCGTCGTGGTGACCTCAAAGGGTCCTTGCCACTTGGCGAGTAATTTAGAGCTCGATGTTGGGAGTAATACGAGTACCTTATCTCCCGGTGCAAATTCCTCGTGAGCCGAGCACCCCTGTCATACAGCCGGCGTTGGCGTTCTTGAGCTTGGAGCAAATTCTCCTGTGTTAATCGCCCCAGTGTGTGGAGTTTTGCTCTAAGATCGAGAACTAACTGAATTTCATTTTTACTATTAGAAGGTCCCTCCTCCCACACTTCGCGGATGACGCCAAGGACACCGCTGGGCGTCGCCCGTACAGCAGCTCAAACGGGAGAACCCGGTGGAGGCTTGTGGGACCTCTCGTACTGCAAACAACAGGGGTCTAGCCACTTATCCCAATTTCTAGCGCCCTCGGTATGCAATTTACTGAATCATGTTCTTGAGCGCTTTATTAAATCGTTCCACTAGGCCATCTGTCTTCGGTGGTAAACGCTAGTGGGAATCGATTTGATGCCCAAGAGCTCATAAAGTTCGCGAAGTGTTCGTGACATAAAAGTCATGCCTTGATCGGTGAGGATTTCTTTCGAATCCCCACCCGGAGATTATCTTGAAGAGTGCCCCTGCAACACTACGTGCGGAGATGTTGCTCAGAGGCACTGCTTCCGGATATCGCGTTGCATAATCCACTAGGACTAACACGAGCGATGTCCGCGTGCTGACCGTTCTAATGGCCCGACGAGGTCCATCCCAACTCTCTCGAAGGGGACCTCGATTAATGGTAGAGGGCGCAATGGCGCTTTTGGGGTGGCCGGTGGGTTTACCAGCTGACATTCACGCACGCCGCGACACCACCTGCGGACGCCACCGCCAATGCCCGGCCAATAGAAACGGGCTATTAGATGGAGAAGTGTTTTCCGCTCCCCTAGGTGACCGGCCATAGGATTGTAGTGAGCCGCCTGGAAAACCATTTCCCGGCGGCTTCGTGGAATCAATAATTGTGTCACTTCCTCCTTTGTTTGAGCATCCTGCGTCACTCTATATAACCGATCTTTAATCATAGCAAAGTATGGGTATGCAATGGCGACGCCCGGCCGGAGCTGTTGACCATCAATCACTCTCACTTGGTCAAGAGCATGTTTAAGAGTCATTCCGAGCAGCCGAGGACGGTCCCGGCTCCGCCTCCCCTGCCAAAGCATCGCACACCGCACACCTCTTTATGCAGGACCCATCCGCACAAATACCCTCTAATATATCTTTAAAATTCGGCC
Source organism: Xyrauchen texanus (assembly GCF_025860055.1). Lineage (NCBI taxonomy): Eukaryota > Metazoa > Chordata > Actinopteri > Cypriniformes > Catostomidae > Xyrauchen > Xyrauchen texanus. Next base: position 14,167 of record NW_026266048.1, read on the forward strand.
AATCAGTACCCAAGATTAGCGGATGGGTGAAGTGGGAACTAACCGCTGCCTCCACACTATGTTTTTTCCCCTTAAATATAATCGCCAACGTCACCATGGGATATTTGTGAACATCCCCATGCACACACCTCACCCTCACCAGTTTAGATAAACCCAAAGCCCCGGGTTGAACCAAGCGTTGGTGGATGGTGGTCTGATTGCAGCCGGTATCCAGCAAAGCTTGGTAAATACCCCCCCGATCCTTACCGGAATCCGGTATGCTCCAGCCTGATAGGGGGCAGCCTGTGGGACGTCGGAGACCCGCACCACCGTCCCCACCTCCATCAGCGGACACTGATCCCGGAAGTGGCCCGGTCTCCGCGACCTCCAACAGGCCGGCCCAGGCGTTGCGGCCGCACTTGTGCTGGCGGGCTCCCCACCTGAGGAGGAGAGCAGCTGAAAGACGGGGAATGGGAGGGTGCATTCTCCCACGGCCGGGAGCAGGTCTCTGGAACCCTCCACTCCTGCGCGAGGCAGTAACGGGCCCTGGGGAGAGAACAGAAGGAGAAAACACAGGGAGGGGCGAGGGCATGGGCAGATACAAGGGAAGGGAGAGAGAGAGAGAAGAAGAGGGCTCGTCCGCCCTCGGGATCGCCGCCAAGTGGTCCTCCGCTAGCCGAACAGCTTCCTCCAGCGACGCCGGTGATGGCACTGGACCCACCCCGCCGTCTTCGAGGCAGCTGTTGAACGAACTGTTCCAGTACCACCTGGTCGATTACTCCTCGACGTCGTGGTCCCCCGCGAGCAGCCAGCGCCGACAGGCGTCCCGGAGCCGTTGGGCAAACGCGAATGGGCGATCGGACTTCTCCAACTTCATGCCCCGGAAGAGCTGGCGATTCTCTTCCGGGCTCCGACCGACCTGTTGCAGAATGGCCCTCTTCAGGTCAGTGTAAGCCAGGAGATTTGCCGCCGGCAGTTGTTGTGCCGCGAGTTGAGCTTCCCCGGACAGGAGAGGAATTAGACGGGCTGCCCACTGTTCGGGCGGCCAGCCCCAGATTTCGGCCGTCCGCTCAAACAAGTCGAGGAAGGCCTCAGGATCATCTGCTGCCCCCATCTTCTGTAACGTGGGCGGGGGTAGCATAGCGCGGCTGTCTGGGGTCGCGGCTGTGGCCGGCTCCGTCTCCTGGCTGAGGAGGCTCCGGATGGCGAGCCGGTCCTCTGCCTGAGCCCGCATGATCTCAAAAAACCGGCGATCTTGGTCCTGCCGGAGCTCAAGCAGGGATTGCTGGTGGCCTTGATGCAGCGTCGCGAGGGATTGGAGGACTTCTGCCAGCTGGGAGGACTCTATGGGGCGACTTTGCTCCATAATATCCCGGGTATCGGCACCAGTGTAGCACCGTTCTAGTGAAGGAGGACAGGAAACAGGTCTTCCCCCTCAAGGTAAGTCTTTTTAATTATATTTTCCTCACACTATTTGCACACACAATACAAATGACAAACACTGGGTCTGCTTGTGGTCTCTCTCCCCGTCTGGAGGCTCTGTGTCTGTTTTTATGCCGCTCTCCTCGTGCTCACTGGAATTAGAGACAGGTGTTTAGGCATAATTTAGCTCAGGTGTAAGCGCCCTTACCGCTTTCCTCTCCCGGACGGGCGCTTGACCACGCCCCCGCTGCCACACGCACGTGTCCTCAATAGGCCGTTCGATTTGACACCTCATTCATGGGTCTACGCCAAATGGTGCGGGACGAGTTAGGTGCCGAAGTTTTGTACGGAGATATAATAAAAATAAAAATAAATAATAATAAGTATGTGAGATTACAATAGTGATGCTTTGCAAGCACCACTAATAAGTATGTGAGATTACAATAGTGATGCTTTGCAAGCACCACTAATAAGTATGTGAGATTACAATAGTGATGCTTTGCAAGCACCACTAATAAGTATGTGAGATTACAATAGTGATGCTTTGCAAGCACCACTAACTAGATGGGTACATTTCCTGAAGAAAATGTGAGTGGTGCTTGCCGTGGCGAAACTCGTCAAACAGCGTGTTGTAACTTGAAAAGAGCAAAAATCACGGTCGTAAATAAATCAACCCAGAAGTCTGTACGATTCTCTGGTGCAGAAATATGCGATTTGTTACTCGGTCGCTAGGGTAAGCCCGTGTGGTTGCTATGCAGTTACCAAGGTAATACAATACATGGCTCCTTTCCACCCTGAGTGAAATAAGTTAACCCGGAAGTCTGTAGTGTTTTCAGGTGCAGAGATGTGTGATTTGTTGCTCGGTTGCTAGGGTAACCCAATCTGGTTGCTAGGCAGTTACCATAGTGATAGTAATCAAGTCTCCTTGCCATCCTGATTGAAATAAGTCATCCCGGAAGTCTCTACGTTTTTCTGATGCAGAGATATGTGATTTGTTACTCGGTTGCTAGGGTAACCTCATCTGGTTGCTAGGCAGTTACCATAGTGATACTAATGAAGTGTCCTTGCCATCCTGATTGAAATAAGTCAACCCGGAAGTCTCTACGTTTTTCTGATGCAGAGATATGTGATTTGTTACTCGGTTGCTAGGGTAACCCCATCTGGTTGCTAGGCAGTTACCATAGTGATACTAATGAAGTCTCCTTGCCATCCTGATTGAAAGAAGTCAACCCGAAGTCTCTACGTTTTCTGATGCAGAGATATGTGATTTGTTACTCTGTTGCTAGGGTAACACCATCTGGTTGCTAGGCAGTTACCATAGTGATACTAATCAAATGTCCTTGCCATCCTGATTGAAATAAGTCAACCCGGAAGTCTCTACGTTTTTCTGATGCGGAGATATGTGATTTGTTACTCGGTTGCTAGGGTAACCTCATCTGGTTGCTAGGCAGTTACCATAGTGATACTAATGAAGTGTCCTTGCCATCCTGAGTGAAATAAGTCAACCCGGAAGTCTCGACTATTTTCTAGTGCAGAGATATGTGATTTGTTACTCGGTTGCTAGGGTAACGCTATCTGGTTGCTAGGCAGTTACCATAGTGATACTAATGAAGTGTCCTTGCCATCCTGAGTGAAATAAGTCAACCCGGAAGTCTCGACTATTTTCTGGTGCAGAGATATGTGATTTGTTACTCGGTTGCTAGGGTAACCCCAGCTGGTTGCTAGGCAGTTACCATAGTGATACTAATGAAGTCTCCTTGCCATCCTGATTGAAATAAGTCAACCCGTAAGTCTCTACGTTTTTCTGATGCAGAGATATGTGATTTGTTACTCTGTTGCTAGGGTAACACCATCTGGTTGCTAGGCAGTTACCATAGTGATACTAATCAAATGTCCTTGCCATCCTGATTGAAATAAGTCAACCCGAAGTCTCTACGCTTTTCAGATGCAGAGATATGTGATTTGTTACTTGGTTGCTAGGGTAACCCCATCTGGTTGCTAGGCAGTTACCATAGTGATACTAATCAAGTCTCCTTGCCATCCTGAGTGAAATAAATCAATCCGGAAGTCTCTCTGATTTTGTGGTGCAGAGATATAGTTATTGCTAAACGGTTGCTAGGGTACTCTGTTTAGTTGCTAGGGAGTGGCTTGGCAGCTGCCAATCATGAAACTCCAAAGGCTGCTTGTCAGTATGAATGATATAAACCAACTCCCATGCCTCTGTGACATTCAGAAAGGAAGATATCCCTCTATGGAGTTTTGTTGCTAAGGTGCTCGACAATGGTTGCTAGGGAGGGGCTAGAAAGTGTTGAGGTGATTCATGATTGGCATTATGACACTTCTATCCGGAGATATCCCTTTGAAGTCTTTCATTAGAAGTCTATGGGACTTGTTGCTAAGGTGCTCTAAATGGTTGCTAGGGCGTGGCTTGATAGCTTAACAATGATCCTGAGAGACTGATTGGTCGTCTGAGTAAAATGAGCCCGCCCCCTCGTCTCTATGACACTGTGATCCAGAGCTATGTTCAATACAAAATCTCTATGCCATTTCATTTCATGGGCCGTCCTACACCATTATAAGTCAATTGGGGCATTTTTGGGCAGCTCCTGCCCCCCAGGGGTGCAACTTTTACCCCATATTGAGGTATGCTCTTACAGAGCCTGCCAGCCTCTTCAAATGTGGCAAATCACACGCTTCTGTGAAATCCTCGATCGGAGCTGTGACGCGTCAAAGTTTGTCGCAATGTTAAGTCTATGAGATTTTTCGGCGGCTTTTTTGCCCCTGGGGCAAATACCGCACTCCGATCAGCTTATAAAAGTCATAGCACACGTGTCATCAATAGGTCGTTCGATTTGACACCTCATTCGTGGGTCTACGCCAAACGGTGCGGGACGAGTTAGGTGCCGAAGTTTTGTACGGAGATATAAAAATAAAAATAAAAATAAAAATAATAAGTATGTGAGATTACAATAGTGATGCTTTGCAAGCACCACTAATAATAAAACCGTCAAATACAATAGATTCCCTCCTTACGGAGGAATCTAAATATAGCTGCAAGCAGCAATGCGGATTCCTCCTCAAAATGGCAAATCATTTAAAATTGATCAGTAGAGGGTTGGGGTTAAACCCTCTCAATGGATGAATCCAAAAAACACGTATTTCTGTCTGAATCCTTAAACGAAACATTTTCAGTGTACAGGAAAATCCATCATACCAGACCTTATGGATCCTTGAGGCTTTTTTGGTCCCAATGAGAAATGAGGCATGTACACCAACTTTCAGAAGAATTGGTTAAATGGCGTGGAAATGGTATCTGAAATGAGGAATGTACATTAAGTTTCAGACGAATTTGACAAATTGGGTGAAAATGCCATCAGTTTGAAAATTGGACATTTGGGCGTGGTCTGTAGCGCCCCCTAAGGGTGAATGTGGGCCATTCTTGATTTGTGGGTTCCTGTTGGCCTGTAGTATCAAAGTAGCAATTTAGAACATTTTTGAACAGAAAATGAGATTTTTGGGCAAGGTCTGTAGCGCCCCCTAAAGGGCGAATGTGGGCCATTCTTGGTTTGTGGGTTCCTGTTGGCCTGTAGTATCAATGTGCCAAATTAGAAACTTTTTGACCAGAAAATGAGAATTTTTGCATTTCCTGTAGCGCCCCCTATTGGCGAATGTGGTCCATTCTCGGTTTTTGTGTTCCTGTTGGCCTGTACTATCAATGTACCAAATTAGAAACTTTTTGACCAGAAAATGGGAATTTTGGTGTGGCCTGTAGCGCCCCCTAGGGGCGAATGTTGGCCATTCTTGGTTTGTGGGTTCCTGTTGGCCTGTAGTATCAATGTACAAATTAGCATTCATTTTATGCATTGTAAAAATAAGTGAATGTTAAAGGGATATTTGATCATTTCCTTATGCTCATGCAGTCCCAGATGTGTATGACTTTCTTCTGCAGAAATTGAATGAAGATGTTTAGAAGAATATCTCAGCTCTGTTGGTCCTTTCAATGTAAGTAAATGAGAAGTGGTGAGAAACAGATAAATAATTAAGTCATTTTTTAATACAAATCTCTACTTTCACTTTCACAAGAGCGCTTCTCTCTTAAGAGTTCTTTTTCTTTTTCAGTTTTTTTTTTTTTTTTTTTTTGTGATTTACATAAGCATATCACCCCTCCTGAGCAGGGTGGACAATTTATAGTAAAAAAATAAAAATACTCTATATACTACATATATTGATCTTTTCACACCCACACCTATAATATCCCTTCTGAAAGTATGGATTAAACCACTGGAGTGTTATGGGTTACTTTTTATGTTGCATTTATGTGATTTTTGTTGATGTGAGTTCTGATCACCATTCAAGTGCATTGAAAGCACCAACAGGGCTGAGAAAGAAAGAAATACACATCTGGGATAGAAAGAGGGTGAGTAAATGATGAGAGAAATATCTATTTGGGGTAAACTAATTTTATTTGAAAGACTGTCTAGGCACATAATAACACTGCATAGCTGTGACTGTTTATAACTATTTCAAAATGTACAAGCTCACACTTTAAATGGTCAGCGCTTTGATTTTTAAATCATTAAAATAGCAACAGATCCAGTGAAAAAAAATGGAGTTTGAGTGATTGTTTTTACATTTTACATGCCATTCAAAAAAGTGGCATTCTACCACGTAAGAGAGAAATAAAAAAAAACTTAAAATAATACCATTTTTTTCAATTACTTCGGATGTCAATGCACTGGGCGAAGTCTAAATTGTTACTGTCTCTTTAAGAGGCTTTTATCGCATGATACGATATTCAAGGCACAGTTCAGTTTAATCTTTTGAGAAATGTGAAGTATCATTATTTTCGTTCTGTGCAATGCTTTTTGCATCTGTATTCATTTCAGAGATTATGGGTGTGAGGTGATAAAATACAGACTGCGTGAATGGTTGATGGTTCACTTGAATTTTGTGACGTGTTTCAGAAAGATTATCGCGAAGACAGACTGAGCACCCAGTTTATTTTCTTTATTTTACAAAAGCACAAGGTTTTGTTGTTATTGTAATTGTACACAAATAAAAGGACACATTTCATAGTTCGTAATGATGTCTCGCATGTTTCTGTATGGGCAAAAATGACGCAGTATTTTATTTAAGTTGTTTCCGCTGTTTCGAGAGAAACATCTAACAGGATATCACCTGGAATAATGCCAGAATTCAATGTAATTATACAAGATTTCTTTCTCAACTGTTTGTTCACTTGACATAACAGGCTCCTCAATATATCATGTATTTTTACACTTCGTTGTATGAAATTGTCCGTTCAGACGCAAGCAGCAGCGAAAGCGGAGTCTCATCGGCGTGCGTGCGTGCGTTACGCGACGCGGCTCACTGTGGAGTTGTTTTCACATTTGTTGAGTTGAATAGTGTAAAATCGCTTGAATGTTCAAACAGGCAAACATTGTTTACAACCGATAAACCTTCGTGAAGACATATGTTTCATGTACGTTTCTGTTAGCGATTATTTTTCTGAAACACGTCATAAAAACTAAGACGGAGACGGCACACCCGGTTTATTTTCTTTATTTTACAAAAGCACAAGGTTTTGTTGTTATTGTAAAAGTACAACTTTCATAGTTTGTGACGATGTATTAAATGTATAGTATGGGCAAAAATACCGCAGTATTTTGTTAATAACGCAGTATTTTGTTAATAACTCAGTATTTTGTTTAAGCTGTTAACGCTGTCTCGATAGAGAAAAATCTAACAGGATATCACAGCGGCATCACTAGACCCCTTCAATAATTCATAATTCAATATATTGATACCCGATTTCTTTATCAACTGTTTGTTCACTTGAGACATAGTAGACTCCCCAATATATCATGTATTTTGACAGTTTGTTGTATGAAATTGTCCGTTCAGACGCAAGCAACAGCGAAAGCGAAATCTCATCGGAGAGCGAGCGTTTTAGACGCGACGCAGCTCGCTGTGTCACACAATCTGCTCGCAAACATGTATTTTAGTTGTTTTCACATTTGTTGTGTTGATTAGTGTAAAATCGCTTGAATGTTCAAACAGGCAAACATTGTATACAACCGACAAACCTTCATGAAGATGCGAGCAAAAATGATCTCGCCTCGCGGATTGCGTATTGTCAGAGACAATTAAACAACATCATTCTCGGAAGTTTTGATACGTTAGGTTAACGCTGTCTCGATAGAGAATAATCTAACAGGACATCACAGCGGCATCACTAGACCCCTTCAATAATTCATAATTCAATATATTGATACCCGATTTCTTTATTAACTGTTTGTTCACTTGAGACATAGCAGACACCCCAATATATCATGTATTTTGGTGTAAGAAATTGTCCGTTCAAACACGAGGCGAAAGAGAACTCTCATCGGAGTGCGAGCGTTAGACGCGACGCGGCTCGCTCACTGTGTCACACAAACTGCACGCAAACATTTATTTGAGTTGTTTTGCCTTTGTTTGAGTTGAATAGTGTAAAATCGCTTGAATGTTCAAACTGGAAAGCATTAAAACACACAATTGACTTACCTTCGTGAAGACACAAGTAAAATGTCATTTGGCTTCTAAGTCTGGAGCTCCACCGAAATGCTTCATTAGAGAGATTGCTACAGAAGAGCTGCATGTGGTAGACAGAGTTACTCCAGTAGAGGGAGCCTCTTTGCTCAGCCAATGTAAGTGAATGGGATTTTACATGTGGACCGTATTTATCCAGTAGAGGGGGCACTTTTGCTCAGCCATTGTAAATCAATGGGATTTTTAAAATTTTTGATCATCTTTTGTGTGTACATTTACATAAACATGTCCATTTCAGCCATTTTGTATTGTATTCATTTTTGCTAAGTAACGTTTGGAAAGACATACAAACTACACATGTGTGCCAAATTCCAAGTCAATTGGAGCTAAGATTCAGGAGAAGAAGAGTTTTTTAGGTTTTCCAAAATTTTCACTGTACAGGAAAATCCATAATGGCAGAAGTATGGGTCCTTGAGGCTTTTTTGTTCCCCATGAGAAATGAGGCATGTTTACCAAGTTTCAGAAGATTTGGACAAATGGCGTGGAAATGGTATCACTTTGAAAATATTTTTTTGGGCGTGGCCTGTAGCGCCACCTATGGGCGAATGTTGACCATTCTTGGTTTGGGGGTACCCGTTGGCATGGAGTATCAATGTGCCAATTTAGAAAATTTTTGACCAGTGACTTTTTGAGCTATTTGGGCTCAAGGAGAGTAATAATAATAAATATAGCTGCAAGCAGCAATGCGGATTCCTCCTCAAAATGGCAAATCATTTAAAATTGATCAGTAGATGGTTGGGGATAAACCCTCCCAATTAAGGAATTCAAAAAAACATGTCTTTGTCTGAATCCTAAACGATACATTTTCAATGTACAGGAAAATCCATACCGGACCTTATGGATCCTTGAGGCTTTTTTGTTCCCAATGAGAAATGAGGCATGTACACCAAGATTCAGAAGAATTGGACAAATGGCGTGGAAATGGTATCACTTTGAAAATATTTTTTTGGGCGTGGCCTGTAGCGCCACCTATGGTCGAATGTGGGCCATTCTTGGTTTGTGGGTTCCTGTTGGCCTGTAGTATCAATGCACAAAATTAGAAAATATTTGACCAGAAAATGGGAATTTTGGAGTGGCCTGTAGCGCCCCTAGGGGCTGAATGTGGGCCATTCTTGGTTTGTGGGTTCCTGTTGGCCTATGGAATCAATGTACCAAATTAGAAAATGTTTGACCAGAAAATGGGAATTTTGGAGTGGCCTGTAGCGCTCCCTAGGGGCTGAATGTTGGCCATTCTTGGTTTGTGGGTTCCTGTTGGCATGTAGTCTCAATGTACCAAATTAGAACATTTTTGACCAGAAAACGGGAATTTTGGCATGGCCTTTAGCTCCCTAGTGGCTGAATGTCGTCCATTCTTGGTTTGTGGGTTCCTGTTGGCCTGTAGTACCATTGTACCAAATTAGAACATTTTAGACCAGAAAATGGGAATTTCGGCATGGCCTGTAGCGCCCCTAGGGGCTTAATGTTGGCCATTCTTTATGCAGTACTTCAGAGTGATGTCATCTTGAAGCATGTTAGGTTTGAAAAACCATCAGTCAAAATTACATTTGATTTATTGACACGTATATATTGTTAAAATTTGGACATTAACATAAACACGCCCCTTTCAGCCATTTTGTATCGTATTCATTTTTCCTAAGTAACGTTTTCAAAGACTTCAATTCTACACATGTGTACCAAATTTCAAGTCAATTGGAGCTACGGTTCAGGAGAAGAAGAGTTTTGTAGGTTTTTGCAAATTTTCACCGTACTGGAAAATCCATCATGGCGGAAGTTATGGGTTCTTGAGGCTTTTTTGTTCCCCATGAGAAATGAGGCATGTACACCAAGTTTCAGAAGATTTGGACAAATGGTGTGGAAATGGTATCACTTTGAAAATATTTTTTTTGGGCGTGGCCTGTAGCGCCACCTATGGGCGAATGTTGACCATTCTTGGTTTGGGGGTACCCGTTGGCATGGAGTATCAATGTGCCAATTTAGAAAATTTTTGACCAGTGACTTTTTGAGCTATTTGGGCTCAAGGAGAAGAATAATAATAAATATAGCTGCAAGCAGCAATGCGGATTCCTCCTCAAAATGGCAAATCATTTCAAATTGATCAGTAGAGGGTTGGGGTTAAACCCTCTCAATGGATGAATCCAAAAAACATGTATTTCTGTCTGAATCCTAAACTAAACATTTTCAGTCTACAGGAAAATCCATCATACCTTATGGATCCTTGAGGCGTTTTTGTTCCCAATGAGAAATGAGGCATGTACACCAAGATTCAAAAGAATTGGTTAAATGGCGTGGAAATGGTATCACTTTGAAAATATTTTTTGGGGCGTGGCCTGTAGCGCCTCCTATGGGCAAATGTGGGTCATTCTTGGTTTGTGGGTTCCTGTTGGCCTGTAGTATCAATGTACATAATTAGAAAATATTTGACCAGAAAGTGGGACTTTTGGGAATTACCTGTAGCGCCCCTAGGGGTGAATGTTGGCCATTCTTGGTTTGAGGGTTCCTGTTGACCTGTAGTATCAATGTACCAAATTAGAACATTTTTGACCATAAAATGGGAATTTCAAGTGGCCTCTAGTGCCCCCTAGGGGCTGAATGTTGGCCATTCTTTGTTTGTGGGTTCCTGTTGGCCAGTAGTATCAATGTACCATATTAGAAAATTTTTGACCAGAAAACGAAATTTTGGGAGTGGCCTGTAGCGCCCCTAATGGCTGAATGTGGGCCATACTTGGTTTGTGGGTTCCTGTTGGCCTGTAGTATCAATGTACCAAATTATAACTTTTTTGACCAGAAAATGGGAATTTCGGCTTGGCCTCTAGCGCCACCTAGTGGTGAATGTCGGTCATTCTTGGTTTGTGGATTCCTTTTGGCCTGTACTATTAATGTACCAAATTAGAACATTTTTGACCAGAAAATGGGAATTTCGGCATGGCCTGTAGTGCTCCCTAGGGGCTGAATGTTGGCCATTCTTGGTTTGAGGGTTCCTGTTGACCTGCAGTATCAATGTACCAAATTAGAACGTTTTTGACCAGAAAACGAAATTTTGGAGTAGCCTGTAGCGCCTCTAAGGGCTGAATGTGGGCCACACTTGGTATGTGGGTTCCTGTTGGCCTGTAGTATCAAAGTACCAAATTAGAAAATTTTTGACCAGAAAATGGGAAGTTTGGCTTGTCCTGTAGTGCCCCCTAGTGGCGAATGTTGGTCATTCTTGGTTTGTGGATTCCTGTTGGCCTGTACTATTCTTGTACCGAATTAGAACATTTTTGACCAGAAAATGGGAATTTTGGTTTGTCCTGTAGTGCCCCTAGTGGCGTATGTCGGTCATTCTTGGTTTGTGGATTCCTGTTGGCCTGTACTATTAATTTACCAAATTAGAACATTTTTGACCAGAAAATGGGAAGTTTGGCATGGCCATTCTTTGCACAGTACTTCAGAGTGATGTCATCTTGAAGCATGTTAGGTTTGAAAAACCATCAGTCAAAATTACATTTGATTTATTGACACGTATATATTGTTAAAATTTGGACATTTACATAAACACGCCCTTTCAGCCATTTTGTATCGTATTCATTTTTCCTAAGTAACGTTTTCAAAGACTGTCCATTCTACACATGTGTACCAAATTTCAAGTCAATTGGAGCTACGGTTCAGGAGAAGAAGAGTTTTGTAGGTTTTCGCAAATTTTCACCGTACGGGAAAATCCATCATGGCGGAAGTTATGGGTTCTTGAGGCTTTTTTGTTCCCCATGAGAAATGAGGCATGTACACCAAGTTTCAGAAGATTTGGACAAATGGCGTGGAAATTGTATCACTTTGAATTTTGTTTTTTTGGGCGTGGCCTGTAGCGCCACCTATGGGCGAATGTTGACCATTCTTGGTTTGGGGGTACCCGTTGGCATGGAGTATCAATGTGCCAATTTAGAAAACTTTTGACCAGTGACTTTTTGAGCTATTGGGGCTCAAGGAGAAGAATAATAATAAATATAGCTGCAAGCAGCAATGCGGATTCCTCCTCAAAATGGCAAATCATTTCAAATTGATCAGTAGAGGGTTGGGGTTAAACCCTCTCAATGGATGAATCCAAAAAACATGTATTTCTGTCTGAATCCTAAACGAAACATTTTCAGTCTACAGGAAAATCCATCATACCTTATGGATCCTTGAGGCGTTTTTGTTCCCAATGAGAAATGAGGCATGTACACCAAGATTCAAAAGAATTGGTTAAATGGCGTGGAAATGGTATCACTTTGAAAATATTTTTTGGGGCGTGGCCTGTAGCGCCTCCTATGGGCAAATGTGGGTCATTCTTGGTTTGTGGGTTCCTGTTGGCCTGTAGTATCAATGTACATAATTAGAAAATATTTGACCAGAAAATGGGACTTTTGGGAATTACCTGTAGCGCCCCTAGGGGTGAATGTTGGCCATTCTTGGTTTGAGGGTTCCTGTTGACCTGTAGTATCAATGTACCAAATTAGAACATTTTTGACCATAAAATGGGAATTTCGGCGTGGCCTCTAGTGCTCCCTAGGGGCGAATGTTGGCCATTCTTTGTTTGTGGGTTCCTGTTGGCCAGTAGTATCAATGTACCATATTAGAAAATTTTTGACCAGAAAACGAAATTTTGGGAGTGGCCTGTAGCGCCCCTAATGGCTGAATGTGGGCCATACTTGGTTTGTGGGTTCCTGTTGGCCTGTAGTATCAATGTACCAAATTATAACTTTTTGACCAGAAAATGGGAATTTCGGCTTGGCCTCTAGCGCCACCTAGTGGTGAATGTCGGTCATTCTTGGTTTGTGGATTCCTTTTGGCCTGTACTATTAATGTACCAAATTAGAACATTTTTGACCAGAAAATGGGAATTTCGGCATGGCCTGTAGTGCTCCCTAGGGCTGAATGTTGGCCATTCTTGGTTTGAGGGTTCCTGTTGACCTGCAGTATCAATGTACCAAATTAGAACGTTTTTGACCAGAAAACGAAATTTTGGAGTAGCCTGTAGCGCCCCTAAGGGCGAATGTGGGCCACACTTGGTATGTGGGTTCCTGTTGGCCTGTAGTATCAAAGTACCAAATTAGAAAATTTTTGACCAGAAAATGGGAATTTTGGCTTGTCCTGTAGTGCCCCCTAGTGGCGAATGTCGGTCATTCTTGGTTTGTGGATTCCTGTTGGCCTGTACTATTCTTGTACCGAATTAGAACATTTTTGACCAGAAAATGGGAATTTTGGCTTGTCCTGTAGTGCCCCCTAGTGGCGTATGTCGGTCATTCTTGGTTTGTGGATTCCTGTTGGCCTGTACTATTAATTTACCAAATTAGAACATTTTTGACCAGAAAATGGGAATTTTGGCATGGCCATTCTTTGCACAGTACTTCAGAGTGATGTCATCTTTAAGCATGTTAGGTTTGAAAAACCATCAGTCAAAATTACATTTGATTTATTGACACGTATATATTGTTAAAATTTGGACATTTACATAAACACGCCCCTTTCAGCCATTTTGTATCGTATTCATTTTTCCTAAGTAACGTTTTCAAGGATGTCCATTCTACACATGTGTACCAAATTTCAAGTCAATTGGAGCTACGGTTCAGGAGAAGAAGAGTTTTGTAGGTTTTCGCAAATTTTCAACGTACGGGAAAATCCATCATGGCGGAAGTTATGGGTTCTTGAGGCTTTTTGTTCCCCATGAGGAATGAGGCATGTACACCAAATTTCAGAAGATTTGGACAAATGGCGTGGAAATTGTATCACTTTGAATTTTGTTTTTTTGGGCGTGGCCTGTAGCGCCACCTATGGGCGAATGTGGGCCATTCTTGGTTTGGGGGTACCCGTTGGCATGGAGTATCAATGTGCCAATTTAGAAAATTTTTGACCAGTGACTTTTTGAGCTATTGGGGCTCAAGGAGAAGAATAATAATAATAATAAATATAGCTGCAAGCAGCAATGCGGATTCCTCCTCAAAATGGCAAATCATTTAAAATTGATCAGTAGATGGTTGGGGATAAACCCTCCCAATTAAGGAATTCAAAAAACATGTCTTCGTCTGATTCCTAAACAAAACATTTTCAATGTACAGGAAAATCCATACCGGACCTTATGGATCCTTGAGGCTTTTTTGTTCCCAATGAGAAATGCGGCATGTACACCAAGTTTCAGAAGAATTGGACAAATGGGGTGGATATTATATCATTTTGAAAAAAAAATTTGGGGCGTGGCCTGTAGCGCCACCTATGGGCAAATGTTGGTCATTCTTGGTTTGTGGGTTCCTGTTGGCCTGTAGTATAAATGTACAAAATTAGAAAATATTTGACCAGAAAATGGGAATTTTGGAGTGGCCTGTAGCGCCCCTAGGGGCGAATGTGGGCCTTTCTTGGTTTGTGGGTTCCTGTCGGCCTGTAGAATCAATACACCAAATTAGAAAATGTTTGACCAGAAAATGGGATTTTTGGAATTACCTGTAGCGCTCTCTAATGGCGAATGTTGGCCATTCGTGGTTTGTGGGTTCCTGTTGGCATGTAGTATCAGTGTACCAAATTAGAACATTTTTGACCAGAAAATGGGAATTTTGGCATGGCCTGTAGCGCCCCTAGGGGTGAATGTTGTCCATTCTTGGTTTGTGGGTTCCTGTCTGCCTGTAGTATCAATGTACCAAATTAAAAAAAATTTGACCAGAAAACGGGAATTTTGGCGTGGCCTTTAGCGCCCCTAGTGGCGAATGTCGGCCATTCTTGGTTTGTGGGTTCCTGTTGGCCTGTAGTACCATTGTACCAAATTAGAACATTTTAGACCAGAAAATGGGAATTTCGACATGGCCTGTAGCGCCCCTAGGGGCGAATGTCGGCCATTCTTTGCGCAGTACTTCAGAGTGATGTCATCTTGAAGCATGTTAGGTTTGAAAAACCATCAGTCAAAATTACATTTGATTTATTGACAGGTATATATTGTTAAAATTTGGACATTTACATAAACACGCCCCTTTCAGACATTTTGTATCACATTCATTTTTCCTAAGTAATGTTTTCAAGGATGTCCATTCTACAAATGTGTACCAAATTTCAAGTCAATTGGAGCTACGGTTCAGGAGAAGAAGAGTATTTTTAGGTTTTCGCAAATTTTCAACGTACGGGAAAATCCATCATGGTGAAAGTTATGGGTCCTTAAGGCTTTTTTGTTCCCCATGAGGAATGAGGCATGTACACCAAGTTTCAGAAGATTTAGACAAATGGCGTGGAAATTGTATCACTTTGAATGAAAAATCACTTTGAAAATCTCTACTTTCACTTTCACTTCTCTCTTAAGATTTTTTTTCTGTTTTTTTTGTGTGATTTACATAAGCATATCACAAGCAATTTTATTTGAAAGACTATCTAGGCACATAATAACACTGTATAGCTGTGACTGTTTATAACTATTTCAAAATGTAGCCTACAAGCTCACACTTTAAATGGTCAGTGCTTTGATTTTTAAATCATTAAAATAGCAACAGATCCAGTGAAAAAAATGGAGTGATTGTGTTTACATGCCATTCAAAAACGTGGCATTTTACAAGGTAAGAGAGAAATAAAAAAACTTAAAATAATACCATTTGTACTTCTCAATTACTTGGGAATGTCTATGTTCAGGACGAAGGCTAAATTGTTACTGTCTCTTTAAGAGGCTTTTATCGCATGATACGATACTTAAGGCACAGTTCAGTTTAATCTTTTGAGAACTGAGAAGTATCATTATTTTCGTTTTGTGCCATGCTTGTTGCATTTGTATTCATTGTGAGATGATAAAATACAGACTGCGTGAATGGTTGATTTTGTTCACTTGAATTTTGTGACGTGTTTCAGAAAAATAATCGCGAAGACAGAGACTGAGCACCCTGTTTATTTATTTTACAAAAGCACAAGGTTTTGTTGTTATTGTAAGTGTACACAAATAAAAGTACACATTTCATAGTTCGTAATGATGTCTTGCATGTTTCTGTATGGGCAAAAATGACGCAGTATTTTGTTTAAGTTGTTTCCGCTGTTTCGAGAGAAAAATATAGCAGGACGTCATCTGGAATAATGCCAGAATAAAATATAATTATTCCAGATTTCTTTCTCAACTGTTTGTTCACTTGAGACATAACAGACTCCTCAATATATCATGTATTTTGACACTCTGTTGTATGAAATTGTCCGTTCAGACGCAAGCAGCAGCGAAAGACATCGGAGTGCGTGAGTTAGACGCGACGCGGCTCGCTGTGTCACACAAACAGCTCGCAAACATGTATTTGAGTTGTTTTGACATTTGTTGAGTTGAATAGTGTAAAATCGCTTGAATGTTCAAACAGGCAAACATTGTATACAACCGACAAACCTTCATGATGATGCGAGCAAAAATGATCTCGCCTCGCGGTTTGCGTGTTGTCAGAGACAATTAAACAACATCATTCTCGGAAGTTTTGATACGTTAGGATTGATCAGCCCATCCCTACTTTCTTTAGACATATGTTTCATGTTTGTGTAAGTTTTTGTGACGTGTTTCAGAAAGATATTCGCTTAGACAAAGAGCACACGGTTTATTTTCTTTATTTTACAACAAATAAAAGTACAACTTTCATAGTTTGTGACGATGTATTAAATGTATCTGTATGTGCAAAAATAACGCAGTATTTTGTTTAAGCTGTTAACGCTGTTTCGAGAGAAAAATCTTAACAGGACACCACAGCGGCATCCGTGTTGTTCACAATAATTCATAATTAAATATATTGATACCCAATTTCTTTATCAACTGTTTGTTCACTTGATACATAACAGACACCCCAATATATCATGTATTTTGGTGTATGAAATTGTCCGTTCAAACGCATGAAGCTGTGAAAGCGAACTCTCATCGGCGTGCGAGCGTTAGTCGCGACGCGGCTCGCTCGCTGTGTCACACAAACTGCTCGAAAACATTTATTTGAGTTGTTTTGCCTTTGTTGAGTTGAATAGTGTAAAATCGCTTGAATGTTCAAGCAGGCAACCATTGTACACAACCAACAAACCTTCGTGAAGATGCGAGCAAAAATGATCTCGCCTCGAGGATTGCGTGTTGTCAGAGACAATTAAACAACATCATACTCGGAAGTTTTGATACGTTAACGCTGTCTCGATAGAGAAAAATCTAACAGGACATCACAGCGGCATCACTAGACCCCTTCAATAATTCATAATTCAATATATTGATACCCGATTTCTTTATCAACTGTTTGTTCACTTGAGATATAGCAGACACCCCAATATATCATGTATTTTGGTGTATGAAATTGTCCGTTGAAACGCAAGAAGGGAAAGCGAACTCTCATCGGCGTGCGAACGTTAGACGCGACGCGGCTCGCTCGCTGTGTCACACAAACTGCTCGAAAACATTTATTTGAGTTGTTTTGCCTTTGTTGAGTTGAATAGTGTAAAATCGCTTGAATGTTCAAACTGGAAAGCATTAAGACACACAATTGATTTGACATACCTCCATGCAGACGCAAAATGTCTTCTGTAGTCTAAGTCTGGAGCTCCACCCACTAGGAGACCGAAATGCTTCATTAGAGAGATTGCTACAGAAGAGCTGCATGTGGTAGACAGAGTTACTCCAGTAGAGGGAGCCTCTTTGCTCAGCCAATGTAAGTGAATGGGATTTTACATGTGGACCATATTTGTCCAGTAGAGGGAGCACTTTTGCTCAGCCATTGTAAATCAATGGGATTTTAAAAATTTTTGATCATCTTTTGTGTGTACATTTACATAAACACGTCCATTTCAGCCATTTTGTATTGTATTCATTTTTGCTAAGTAACGTTTGGAAAGACATACATACTACACACGTGTGCCAAATTCCAAGTCAATTGGAGCTGAGGTTCAGGAGAAGAAGAGTTTTGTAGGTTTTCCAAAATTTTCACTGTACAGGAAAATCCATAATGGCAGAAGTATGGGTCCTTGAGGCTTTTTTGTTCCCCATGAGAAATGAGGCATGTTTACAAAGTTTCAGAAGATTTGGACAAATGGGGTGGAAATTATATCACTTTGAATTTTTGTTTTTGGGCGTGGCCTGTAGCGCCACCTATGGGCGAATGTTGACCATTCTTGGTTTGGGGGTACCCGTTGGCATGGAGTATCAATGTGCCAATTTAGAAAATTTTTGACCAGTGACTTTTTGAGCTATTGGGGCTCAAGGAGAAGAATAATAATAATAATAATAATAATAATAATAATAATAATAAATATAGCTGCAAGCAGCAATGCGGATTCCTCCTCAAAATGGCAAATCATTTCAAATTGATCAGTAGAGGGTTGGGGTTAAACCCTCTCAATGGATGAATCCAAAAAACATGTATTTCTGTCTGAATCCTAAACGAAACATTTTCAGTCTACAGGAAAATCCATCATACCTTATGGATCCTTGAGGCGTTTTTGTTCCCAATGAGAAATGAGGCATGTACACCAAGATTCAAAAGAATTGGTTAAATGGCGTGGAAATGGTATCACTTTGAAAATATTTTTTGGGGCGTGGCCTGTAGCGCCTCCTATGGGCAAATGTGGGTCATTCTTGGTTTGTGGGTTCCTGTTGGCCTGTAGTATCAATGTACATAATTAGAAAATATTTGACCAGAAAATGGGACTTTTGGGAATTACCTGTAGCGCCCCTAGGGGTGAATGTTGGCCATTCTTGGTTTGAGGGTTCCTGTTGACCTGTAGTATCAATGTACCAAATTAGAACATTTTTGACCATAAAATGGGAATTTCGGCGTGGCCTCTAGTGCCCCCTAGGGGCTGAATGTTGGCCATTCTTTGTTTGTGGGTTCCTGTTGGCCAGTAGTATCAATGTACCATATTAGAAAATTTTTGACCAGAAAACGAAATTTTGGGAGTGGCCTGTAGCGCCCCTAATGGCGAATGTGGGCCATACTTGGTTTGTGGGTTCCTGTTGGCCTGTAGTATCAATGTACCAAATTATAACTTTTTTGACCAGAAAATGGGAATTTCGGCTTGGCCTCTAGCGCCACCTAGTGGTGAATGTCGGTCATTCTTGGTTTGTGGATTCCTTTTGGCCTGTACTATTAATGTACCAAATTAGAACATTTTTGACCAGAAAATGGGAATTTCGGCATGGCCTGTAGTGCTCCCTAGGGGCTG
Organism: Xyrauchen texanus; assembly: GCF_025860055.1. Taxonomy (NCBI): domain Eukaryota; kingdom Metazoa; phylum Chordata; class Actinopteri; order Cypriniformes; family Catostomidae; genus Xyrauchen; species Xyrauchen texanus. The sequence continues at coordinate 33,292 of NW_026266048.1, forward strand.
AATGTTGGCCATTCTTGGTTTGAGGGTTCCTGTTGACCTGCAGTATCAATGTACCAAATTAGAACGTTTTTGACCAGAAAACGAAATTTTGGAGTAGCCTGTAGCGCCCCTAAGGGCTGAATGTGGGCCACACTTGGTATGTGGGTTCCTGTTGGCCTGTAGTATCAAAGTACCAAATTAGAAAATTTTTGACCAGAAAATGGGAATTTTGGCTTGTCCTGTAGTGCTCCCTAGTGGCGAATGTCGGTCATTCTTGGTTTGTGGATTCCTGTTGGCCTGTACTATTCTTGTACCGAATTAGAACATTTTTGACCAGAAAATGGGAATTTTGGCTTGTCCTGTAGTGCCCCCTAGTGGCGTATGTCGGTCATTCTTGGTTTGTGGATTCCTGTTGGCCTGTACTATTAATTTACCAAATTAGAACATTTTTGACCAGAAAATGGGAATTTTGGCATGGCCATTCTTTGCACAGTACTTCAGAGTGATGTCATCTTTAAGCATGTTAGGTTTGAAAAACCATCAGTCAAAATTACATTTGATTTATTGACACGTATATATTGTTAAAATTTGGACATTTACATAAACACGCCCCTTTCAGCCATTTTGTATCGTATTCATTTTTCCTAAGTAACGTTTTCAAGGATGTCCATTCTACACATGTGTACCAAATTTCAAGTCAATTGGAGCTACGGTTCAGGAGAAGAAGAGTTTTGTAGGTTTTCGCAAATTTTCAACGTACGGGAAAATCCATCATGGCGGAAGTTATGGGTTCTTGAGGCTTTTTTGTTCCCCATGAGGAATGAGGCATGTACACCAAATTTCAGAAGATTTGGACAAATGGCGTGGAAATTGTATCACTTTGAATTTTGTTTTTTGGGCGTGGCCTGTAGCGCCACCTATGGGCGAATGTGGGCCATTCTTGGTTTGGGGGTACCCGTTGGCATGGAGTATCAATGTGCCAATTTAGAAAATTTTTGACCAGTGACTTTTTGAGCTATTGGGGCTCAAGGAGAAGAATAATAATAATAATAATAATAATAATAATAATAATAATAATAAATCATACAATAGATTCCTCTAGGAATCTAAAATATAGCAGCAATGCGGATTCCTCCTCAAAATGGCAAATCATTTAAAATTGATCAGTAGATGGTTGGGGATAAACCCTCCCAATTAAGGAATTCAAAAAACATGTCTTCGTCTGATTCCTAAACAAAACATTTTCAATGTACAGGAAAATCCATACCGGACCTTATGGATCCTTGAGGCTTTTTGTTCCCAATGAGAAATGCGGCATGTACACCAAGTTTCAGAAGAATTGGACAAATGGGGTGGATATTATATCATTTTGAAAAAAAAATTTGGGGCGTGGCCTGTAGCGCCACCTATGGGCAAATGTTGGTCATTCTTGGTTTGTGGGTTCCTGTTGGCCTGTAGTATAAATGTACAAAATTAGAAAATATTTGACCAGAAAATGGGAATTTTGGAGTGGCCTGTAGCGCCCCCTAGGGGCTGAATGTGGGCCTTTCTTGGTTTGTGGGTTCCTGTCGGCCTGTAGAATCAATACACCAAATTAGAAAATGTTTGACCAGAAAATGGGATTTTTGGAATTACCTGTAGCGCTCCTAATGGCTGAATGTTGGCCATTCGTGGTTTGTGGGTTCCTGTTGGCATGTAGTATCAGTGTACCAAATTAGAACATTTTTGACCAGAAAATGGGAATTTTGGCATGGCCTGTAGCGCCCCTAGGGGTGAATGTTGTCCATTCTTGGTTTGTGGGTTCCTGTCTGCCTGTAGTATCAATGTACCAAATTAAAAAAAATTTGACCAGAAAACGGGAATTTTGGCGTGGCCTTTAGCGCCCCCTAGTGGCTGAATGTCGGCCATTCTTGGTTTGTGGGTTCCTGTTGGCCTGTAGTACCATTGTACCAAATTAGAACATTTTAGACCAGAAAATGGGAATTTCGACATGGCCTGTAGCGCCCCTAGGGGCTGAATGTCGGCCATTCTTTGCGCAGTACTTCAGAGTGATGTCATCTTGAAGCATGTTAGGTTTGAAAAACCATCAGTCAAAATTACATTTGATTTATTGACAGGTATATATTGTTAAAATTTGGACATTTACATAAACACGCCCCTTTCAGACATTTTGTATCACATTCATTTTTCCTAAGTAATGTTTTCAAGGATGTCCATTCTACAAATGTGTACCAAATTTCAAGTCAATTGGAGCTACGGTTCAGGAGAAGAAGAGTATTTTTAGGTTTTCGCAAATTTTCAACGTACGGGAAAATCCATCATGGTGAAAGTTATGGGTCCTTAAGGCTTTTTTGTTCCCCATGAGGAATGAGGCATGTACACCAAGTTTCAGAAGATTTAGACAAATGGCGTGGAAATTGTATCACTTTGAATGAAAAATCACTTTGAAAATCTCTACTTTCACTTTCACTTCTCTCTTAAGATTTTTTTCTGTTTTTTTTGTGTGATTTACATAAGCATATCACAAGCAATTTTATTTGAAAGACTATCTAGGCACATAATAACACTGTATAGCTGTGACTGTTTATAACTATTTCAAAATGTAGCCTACAAGCTCACACTTTAAATGGTCAGTGCTTTGATTTTTAAATCATTAAAATAGCAACAGATCCAGTGAAAAAAATGGAGTGATTGTGTTTACATGCCATTCAAAAACGTGGCATTTTACAAGGTAAGAGAGAAATAAAAAAACTTAAAATAATACCATTTGTACTTCTCAATTACTTGGGAATGTCTATGTTCAGGACGAAGGCTAAATTGTTACTGTCTCTTTAAGAGGCTTTTATCGCATGATACGATACTTAAGGCACAGTTCAGTTTAATCTTTTGAGAACTGAGAAGTATCATTATTTTCGTTTTGTGCCATGCTTGTTGCATTTGTATTCATTGTGAGATGATAAAATACAGACTGCGTGAATGGTTGATTTTGTTCACTTGAATTTTGTGACGTGTTTCAGAAAAATAATCGCGAAGACAGAGACTGAGCACCCTGTTTATTTATTTTACAAAAGCACAAGGTTTTGTTGTTATTGTAAGTGTACACAAATAAAAGTACACATTTCATAGTTCGTAATGATGTCTTGCATGTTTCTGTATGGGCAAAAATGACGCAGTATTTTGTTTAAGTTGTTTCCGCTGTTTCGAGAGAAAAATATAGCAGGACGTCATCTGGAATAATGCCAGAATAAAATATAATTATTCCAGATTTCTTTCTCAACTGTTTGTTCACTTGAGACATAACAGACTCCTCAATATATCATGTATTTTGACACTCTGTTGTATGAAATTGTCCGTTCAGACGCAAGCAGCAGCGAAAGACATCGGAGTGCGTGAGTTAGACGCGACGCGGCTCGCTGTGTCACACAAACAGCTCGCAAACATGTATTTGAGTTGTTTTGACATTTGTTGAGTTGAATAGTGTAAAATCGCTTGAATGTTCAAACAGGCAAACATTGTATACAACCGACAAACCTTCATGATGATGCGAGCAAAAATGATCTCGCCTCGCGGTTTGCGTGTTGTCAGAGACAATTAAACAACATCATTCTCGGAAGTTTTGATACGTTAGGATTGATCAGCCCATCCCTACTTTCTTTAGACATATGTTTCATGTTTGTGTAAGTTTTTGTGACGTGTTTCAGAAAGATATTCGCTTAGACAAAGAGCACACGGTTTATTTTCTTTATTTTACAACAAATAAAAGTACAACTTTCATAGTTTGTGACGATGTATTAAATGTATCTGTATGTGCAAAAATAACGCAGTATTTTGTTTAAGCTGTTAACGCTGTTTCGAGAGAAAAATCTTAACAGGACACCACAGCGGCATCCGTGTTGTTCACAATAATTCATAATTAAATATATTGATACCCAATTTCTTTATCAACTGTTTGTTCACTTGATACATAACAGACACCCCAATATATCATGTATTTTGGTGTATGAAATTGTCCGTTCAAACGCATGAAGCTGTGAAAGCGAACTCTCATCGGCGTGCGAGCGTTAGTCGCGACGCGGCTCGCTCGCTGTGTCACACAAACTGCTCGAAAACATTTATTTGAGTTGTTTTGCCTTTGTTGAGTTGAATAGTGTAAAATCGCTTGAATGTTCAAGCAGGCAACCATTGTACACAACCAACAAACCTTCGTGAAGATGCGAGCAAAAATGATCTCGCCTCGAGGATTGCGTGTTGTCAGAGACAATTAAACAACATCATACTCGGAAGTTTTGATACGTTAACGCTGTCTCGATAGAGAAAAATCTAACAGGACATCACAGCGGCATCACTAGACCCCTTCAATAATTCATAATTCAATATATTGATACCCGATTTCTTTATCAACTGTTTGTTCACTTGAGATATAGCAGACACCCCAATATATCATGTATTTTGGTGTATGAAATTGTCCGTTGAAACGCAAGAAGGGAAAGCGAACTCTCATCGGCGTGCGAACGTTAGACGCGACGCGGCTCGCTCGCTGTGTCACACAAACTGCTCGAAAACATTTATTTGAGTTGTTTTGCCTTTGTTGAGTTGAATAGTGTAAAATCGCTTGAATGTTCAAACTGGAAAGCATTAAGACACACAATTGATTTGACATACCTCCATGCAGACGCAAAATGTCTTCTGTAGTCTAAGTCTGGAGCTCCACCCACTAGGAGACCGAAATGCTTCATTAGAGAGATTGCTACAGAAGAGCTGCATGTGGTAGACAGAGTTACTCCAGTAGAGGGAGCCTCTTTGCTCAGCCAATGTAAGTGAATGGGATTTTACATGTGGACCATATTTGTCCAGTAGAGGGAGCACTTTTGCTCAGCCATTGTAAATCAATGGGATTTTAAAAATTTTTGATCATCTTTTGTGTGTACATTTACATAAACACGTCCATTTCAGCCATTTTGTATTGTATTCATTTTTGCTAAGTAACGTTTGGAAAGACATACATACTACACACGTGTGCCAAATTCCAAGTCAATTGGAGCTGAGGTTCAGGAGAAGAAGAGTTTTGTAGGTTTTCCAAAATTTTCACTGTACAGGAAAATCCATAATGGCAGAAGTATGGGTCCTTGAGGCTTTTTTGTTCCCCATGAGAAATGAGGCATGTTTACAAAGTTTCAGAAGATTTGGACAAATGGGGTGGAAATTATATCACTTTGAATTTTTGTTTTTTGGGCGTGGCCTGTAGCGCCACCTATGGGCGAATGTTGACCATTCTTGGTTTGGGGGTACCCGTTGGCATGGAGTATCAATGTGCCAATTTAGAAAATTTTTGACCAGTGACTTTTTGAGCTATTGGGGCTCAAGGAGAAGAATAATAATAATAATAATAATAATAATAATAATAATAATAATAATAATAATAATAAAACCGACAAATACAATAGATTCCCTCCTTACGGAGGAATCTAATAATAATAATAATAATAATAATAATAAATATAGCTGCAAGCAGCAATGCGGATTCCTCCTCAAAATGGCAAATCATTTCAAATTGATCAGTAGAGGGTTGGGGTTAAACCCTCTCAATGGATGAATCCAAAAAACATGTATTTCTGTCTGAATCCTAAACGAAACATTTTCAGTCTACAGGAAAATCCATCATACCTTATGGATCCTTGAGGCGTTTTTGTTCCCAATGAGAAATGAGGCATGTACACCAAGATTCAAAAGAATTGGTTAAATGGCGTGGAAATGGTATCACTTTGAAAATATTTTTTGGGGCGTGGCCTGTAGCGCCTCCTATGGGCAAATGTGGGTCATTCTTGGTTTGTGGGTTCCTGTTGGCCTGTAGTATCAATGTACATAATTAGAAAATATTTGACCAGAAAATGGGACTTTTGGGAATTACCTGTAGCGCCCCTAGGGGTGAATGTTGGCCATTCTTGGTTTGAGGGTTCCTGTTGACCTGTAGTATCAATGTACCAAATTAGAACATTTTTGACCATAAAATGGGAATTTCGAGTGGCCTCTAGTGCCCCCTAGGGCTGAATGTTGGCCATTCTTTGTTTGTGGGTTCCTGTTGGCCAGTAGTATCAATGTACCATATTAGAAAATTTTTGACCAGAAAACGAAATTTTGGGAGTGGCCTGTAGCGCCCCTAATGGCGAATGTGGGCCATACTTGGTTTGTGGGTTCCTGTTGGCCTGTAGTATCAATGTACCAAATTATAACTTTTTTGACCAGAAAATGGGAATTTCGGCTTGGCCTCTAGCGCCACCTAGTGGTGAATGTCGGTCATTCTTGGTTTGTGGATTCCTTTTGGCCTGTACTATTAATGTACCAAATTAGAACATTTTTGACCAGAAAATGGGAATTTCGGCATGGCCTGTAGTGCCCCCTAGGGGTGAATGTTGGCCATTCTTGGTTTGAGGGTTCCTGTTGACCTGCAGTATCAATGTACCAAATTAGAACGTTTTTGACCAGAAAACGAAATTTTGGAGTAGCCTGTAGCGCCCCTAAGGGCTGAATGTGGGCCACACTTGGTATGTGGGTTCCTGTTGGCCTGTAGTATCAAAGTACCAAATTAGAAAATTTTTGACCAGAAAATGGGAATTTTGGCTTGTCCTGTAGTGCTCCCTAGTGGCTGAATGTCGGTCATTCTTGGTTTGTGGATTCCTGTTGGCCTGTACTATTAATGTACCAAATTAGAACATTTTTGACCAGAAAATGGGAATTTTGGCGTGGCCTGTAGTGCCCCCTAGTGGGATCTTGTAGACTGTTGGCCATATTAATCTTGGAAATATTTGATGGGTTCCTGCTGTGGCCATCTTGGCTTGGCTGAGAATCAATGTACCAAATTAGAAAATGTTTGACCAGAAAATGGGACTTTTGGGAATTACCTGTAGCGCTCCTAATGGCTGAATGTTGGCCATTCTTGGTTTGTGGGTTCCTGTTGGCCTGTAGTACCATTGTACCAAATTAGAACATTTTAGACCAGAAAATGGGAATTTCGGCATGGCCTGTAGTGCTCCCTAGGGGTGAATGTTGGCCATTCTTGGTTTGTGGGTTCCTGTTGGCCTGTAGTATCAATGTACCAAATTAGAACATTTTTGACCAGAAAACGGGAATTTTGGCATGGCCTTTAGCGCCCCTAGTGGCGTAATGTCGGCCATTCTTGGTTTGTGGGTTCCTGTTGGCCTGTACTATTAATTTACCAAATTAGAACATTTTTGACCAGAAAATGGGAATTTTGGCATGGCCATTCTTTGCACAGTACTTCAGAGTGATGTCATCTTGAAGCATGTTAGGTTTGAAAAACCATCAGTCAAAATTACATTTGATTTATTGACACGTATATATTGTTAAAATTTGGACATTTACATAAACACGCCCCTTTCAGCCATTTTGTATCGTATTCATTTTTCCTAAGTAACGTTTTCAAGGATGTCCATTCTACACATGTGTACCAAATTTCAAGTCAATTGGAGCTACGGTTCAGGAGAAGAAGAGTTTTGTAGGTTTTCGCAAATTTTCAACGTACGGGAAAATCCATCATGGCGGAAGTTATGGGTTCTTGAGGCTTTTTTGTTCCCCATGAGGAATGAGGCATGTACACCAAATTTCAGAAGATTTGGACAAATGGCGTGGAAATTGTATCACTTTGAATTTTGTTTTTTGGGCGTGGCCTGTAGCGCCACCTATGGGCGAATGTGGGCCATTCTTGGTTTGGGGGTACCCGTTGGCATGGAGTATCAATGTGCCAATTTAGAAAATTTTTGACCAGTGACTTTTTGAGCTATTGGGGCTCAAGGAGAATAATAATAATAATAATAATAATAATAATAATAATAACTACAATAGATTCCTCCACGGAGGAATCTAATAATAATAATAATAATATAGCTGCAAGCAGCAATGCGGATTCCTCCTCAAAATGGCAAATCATTTAAAATTGATCAGTAGATGGTTGGGGATAAACCCTCCCAATTAAGTAATTCAAAAAACATGTCTTCGTCTGATTCCTAAACAAAACATTTTCAATGTACAGGAAAATCCATACCGGACCTTATGGATCCTTGAGGCTTTTTTGTTCCCAATGAGAAATGCGGCATGTACACCAAGTTTCAGAAGAATTGGACAAATGGGGTGGATATTATATCATTTTGAAAAAAAAATTTGGGGCGTGGCCTGTAGCGCCACCTATGGGCAAATGTTGGTCATTCTTGGTTTGTGGGTTCCTGTTGGCCTGTAGTATAAATGTACAAAATTAGAAAATATTTGACCAGAAAATGGGAATTTTGGAGTGGCCTGTAGCGCCCCTAGGGGCTGAATGTGGGCCTTTCTTGGTTTGTGGGTTCCTGTCGGCCTGTAGAATCAATACACCAAATTAGAAAATGTTTGACCAGAAAATGGGATTTTTGGAATTACCTGTAGCGCTCCTAATGGCTGAATGTTGGCCATTCGTGGTTTGTGGGTTCCTGTTGGCATGTAGTATCAGTGTACCAAATTAGAACATTTTTGACCAGAAAATGGGAATTTTGGCATGGCCTGTAGCTCCCTAGGGGTGAATGTTGTCCATTCTTGGTTTGTGGGTTCCTGTCTGCCTGTAGTATCAATGTACCAAATTAAAAAAAATTTGACCAGAAAACGGGAATTTTGGCGTGGCCTTTAGCGCCCCTAGTGGCGAATGTCGGCCATTCTTGGTTTGTGGGTTCCTGTTGGCCTGTAGTACCATTGTACCAAATTAGAACATTTTAGACCAGAAAATGGGAATTTCGACATGGCCTGTAGCGCTCCCTAGGGCTGAATGTCGGCCATTCTTTGCGCAGTACTTCAGAGTGATGTCATCTTGAAGCATGTTAGGTTTGAAAAACCATCAGTCAAAATTACATTTGATTTATTGACAGGTATATATTGTTAAAATTTGGACATTTACATAAACACGCCCTTTCAGACATTTTGTATCACATTCATTTTTCCTAAGTAATGTTTTCAAGGATGTCCATTCTACAAATGTGTACCAAATTTCAAGTCAATTGGAGCTACGGTTCAGGAGAAGAAGAGTATTTTTAGGTTTTCGCAAATTTTCAACGTACGGGAAAATCCATCATGGTGAAAGTTATGGGTCCTTAAGGCTTTTTTGTTCCCCATGAGGAATGAGGCATGTACACCAAGTTTCAGAAGATTTAGACAAATGGCGTGGAAATTGTATCACTTTGAATGAAAAATCACTTTGAAAATCTCTACTTTCACTTTCACTTCTCTCTTAAGATTTTTTTTCTGTTTTTTTGTGTGATTTACATAAGCATATCACAAGCAATTTTATTTGAAAGACTATCTAGGCACATAATAACACTGTATAGCTGTGACTGTTTATAACTATTTCAAAATGTAGCCTACAAGCTCACACTTTAAATGGTCAGTGCTTTGATTTTTAAATCATTAAAATAGCAACAGATCCAGTGAAAAAATGGAGTGATTGTGTTTACATGCCATTCAAAAACGTGGCATTTTACAAGGTAAGAGAGAAATAAAAAAACTTAAAATAATACCATTTGTACTTCTCAATTACTTGGGAATGTCTATGTTCAGGACGAAGGCTAAATTGTTACTGTCTCTTTAAGAGGCTTTTATCGCATGATACGATACTTAAGGCACAGTTCAGTTTAATCTTTTGAGAACTGAGAAGTATCATTATTTTCGTTTTGTGCCATGCTTGTTGCATTTGTATTCATTGTGAGATGATAAAATACAGACTGCGTGAATGGTTGATTTTGTTCACTTGAATTTTGTGACGTGTTTCAGAAAAATAATCGCGAAGACAGAGACTGAGCACCCTGTTTATTTATTTTACAAAAGCACAAGGTTTTGTTGTTATTGTAAGTGTACACAAATAAAAGTACACATTTCATAGTTCGTAATGATGTCTTGCATGTTTCTGTATGGGCAAAAATGACGCAGTATTTTGTTTAAGTTGTTTCCGCTGTTTCGAGAGAAAAATATAGCAGGACGTCATCTGGAATAATGCCAGAATAAAATATAGTTATTCCAGATTTCTTTCTCAACTGTTTGTTCACTTGAGACATAACAGACTCCTCAATATATCATGTATTTTGACACTCTGTTGTATGAAATTGTCCGTTCAGACGCAAGCAGCAGCGAAAGACATCGGAGTGCGTGAGTTAGACGCGACGCTGCTCGCTGTGTCACACAAACAGCTCGCAAACATGTATTTGAGTTGTTTTGACATTTGTTGAGTTGAATAGTGTAAAATCGCTTGAATGTTCAAACAGGCAAACATTGTATACAACCGACAAACCTTCATGATGATGCGAGCAAAAATGATCTCGCCTCGCGGTTTGCGTGTTGTCAGAGACAATTAAACAACATCATTCTCGGAAGTTTTGATACGTTAGGATTGATCAGCCCATCCCTACTTTCTTTAGACATATGTTTCATGTTTGTGTAAGTTTTTGTGACGTGTTTCAGAAAGATATTCGCTTAGACAAAGAGCACACGGTTTATTTTCTTTATTTTACAACAAATAAAAGTACAACTTTCATAGTTTGTGACGATGTATTAAATGTATCTGTATGTGCAAAAATAACGCAGTATTTTGTTTAAGCTGTTAACGCTGTTTCGAGAGAAAAATCTTAACAGGACACCACAGCGGCATCCGTGTTGTTCACAATAATTCATAATTAAATATATTGATACCCAATTTCTTTATCAACTGTTTGTTCACTTGATACATAACAGACACCCCAATATATCATGTATTTTGGTGTATGAAATTGTCCGTTCAAACGCATGAAGCTGTGAAAGCGAACTCTCATCGGCGTGCGAGCGTTAGTCGCGACGCGGCTCGCTCGCTGTGTCACACAAACTGCTCGAAAACATTTATTTGAGTTGTTTTGCCTTTGTTGAGTTGAATAGTGTAAAATCGCTTGAATGTTCAAGCAGGCAACCATTGTACACAACCAACAAACCTTCGTGAAGATGCGAGCAAAAATGATCTCGCCTCGAGGATTGCGTGTTGTCAGAGACAATTAAACAACATCATACTCGGAAGTTTTGATACGTTAACGCTGTCTCGATAGAGAAAAATCTAACAGGACATCACAGCGGCATCACTAGACCCCTTCAATAATTCATAATTCAATATATTGATACCCGATTTCTTTATCAACTGTTTGTTCACTTGAGATATAGCAGACACCCCAATATATCATGTATTTTGGTGTATGAAATTGTCCGTTGAAACGCAAGAAGGGAAAGCGAACTCTCATCGGCGTGCGAACGTTAGACGCGACGCGGCTCGCTCGCTGTGTCACACAAACTGCTCGAAAACATTTATTTGAGTTGTTTTGCCTTTGTTGAGTTGAATAGTGTAAAATCGCTTGAATGTTCAAACTGGAAAGCATTAAGACACACAATTGATTTGACATACCTCCATGCAGACGCAAAATGTCTTCTGTAGTCTAAGTCTGGAGCTCCACCCACTAGGAGACCGAAATGCTTCATTAGAGAGATTGCTACAGAAGAGCTGCATGTGGTAGACAGAGTTACTCCAGTAGAGGGAGCCTCTTTGCTCAGCCAATGTAAGTGAATGGGATTTTACATGTGGACCATATTTGTCCAGTAGAGGGAGCACTTTTGCTCAGCCATTGTAAATCAATGGGATTTTAAAAATTTTTGATCATCTTTTGTGTGTACATTTACATAAACACGTCCATTTCAGCCATTTTGTATTGTATTCATTTTTGCTAAGTAACGTTTGGAAAGACATACATACTACACACGTGTGCCAAATTCCAAGTCAATTGGAGCTGAGGTTCAGGAGAAGAAGAGTTTTGTAGGTTTTCCAAAATTTTCACTGTACAGGAAAATCCATAATGGCAGAAGTATGGGTCCTTGAGGCTTTTTTGTTCCCCATGAGAAATGAGGCATGTTTACAAAGTTTCAGAAGATTTGGACAAATGGGGTGGAAATTATATCACTTTGAATTTTTGTTTTTGGGCGTGGCCTGTAGCGCCACCTATGGGCGAATGTTGACCATTCTTGGTTTGGGGGTACCCGTTGGCATGGAGTATCAATGTGCCAATTTAGAAAATTTTTGACCAGTGACTTTTTGAGCTATTGGGGCTCAAGGAGAAGAATAATAATAATAATAATAATAAATATAGCTGCAAGCAGCAATGCGGATTCCTCCTCAAAATGGCAAATCATTTAAAATTGATCAGTAGAGGGTTGGGGTTAAACCCTCTCAATGGATGAATCCAAAAAACATGTATTTCTGTCTGAATCCTAAACGAAACATTTTCAGTCTACAGGAAAATCCATCATACCTTATGGATCCTTGAGGCGTTTTTGTTCCCAATGAGAAATGAGGCATGTACACCAAGATTCAAAAGAATTGGTTAAATGGCGTGGAAATGGTATCACTTTGAAAATATTTTTTGGGGCGTGGCCTGTAGCGCCTCCTATGGGCAAATGTGGGTCATTCTTGGTTTGTGGGTTCCTGTTGGCCTGTAGTATCAATGTACATAATTAGAAAATATTTGACCAGAAAATGGGACTTTTGGGAATTACCTGTAGCGCTCCCTAGGGGTGAATGTTGGCCATTCTTGGTTTGAGGGTTCCTGTTGACCTGTAGTATCAATGTACCAAATTAGAACATTTTTGACCATAAAATGGGAATTTCGACGTGGCCTCTAGTGCTCCCTAGGGGCTGAATGTTGGCCATTCTTTGTTTGTGGGTTCCTGTTGGCCAGTAGTATCAATGTACCATATTAGAAAATTTTTGACCAGAAAACGAAATTTTGGGAGTGGCCTGTAGCGCCCCTAATGGCTGAATGTGGGCCATACTTGGTTTGTGGGTTCCTGTTGGCCTGTAGTATCAATGTACCAAATTATAACTTTTTGACCAGAAAATGGGAATTTCGGCTTGGCCTCTAGCGCCACCTAGTGGTGAATGTCGGTCATTCTTGGTTTGTGGATTCCTTTTGGCCTGTACTATTAATGTACCAAATTAGAACATTTTTGACCAGAAAATGGGAATTTCGGCATGGCCTGTAGTGCCCCCTAGGGGCTGAATGTTGGCCATTCTTGGTTTGAGGGTTCCTGTTGACCTGCAGTATCAATGTACCAAATTAGAACGTTTTTGACCAGAAAACGAAATTTTGGAGTAGCCTGTAGCGCCCCTAAGGGCTGAATGTGGGCCACACTTGGTATGTGGGTTCCTGTTGGCCTGTAGTATCAAAGTACCAAATTAGAAAATTTTTGACCAGAAAATGGGAATTTTGGCTTGTCCTGTAGTGCCCCCTAATGGCTGAATGTCGGTCATTCTTGGTTTGTGGATTCCTGTTGGCCTGTACTATTCTTGTACCGAATTAGAACATTTTTGACCAGAAAATGGGAATTTTGGCTTGTCCTGTAGTGCCCCCTAGTGGCGTATGTCGGTCATTCTTGGTTTGTGGATTCCTGTTGGCCTGTACTATTAATTTACCAAATTAGAACATTTTTGACCAGAAAATGGGAATTTTGGCATGGCCATTCTTTGCACAGTACTTCAGAGTGATGTCATCTTTAAGCATGTTAGGTTTGAAAAACCATCAGTCAAAATTACATTTGATTTATTGACACGTATATATTGTTAAAATTTGGACATTTACATAAACACGCCCCTTTCAGCCATTTTGTATCGTATTCATTTTTCCTAAGTAACGTTTTCAAGGATGTCCATTCTACACATGTGTACCAAATTTCAAGTCAATTGGAGCTACGGTTCAGGAGAAGAAGAGTTTTGTAGGTTTTCGCAAATTTTCAACGTACGGGAAAATCCATCATGGCGGAAGTTATGGGTTCTTGAGGCTTTTTGTTCCCCATGAGGAATGAGGCATGTACACCAAATTTCAGAAGATTTGGACAAATGGCGTGGAAATTGTATCACTTTGAATTTTGTTTTTTTGGGCGTGGCCTGTAGCGCCACCTATGGGCGAATGTGGGCCATTCTTGGTTTGGGGGTACCCGTTGGCATGGAGTATCAATGTGCCAATTTAGAAAATTTTTGACCAGTGACTTTTTGAGCTATTGGGGCTCAAGGAGAAGAATGAAGAATAATAATAATAAATATAGCTGCAAGCAGCAATGCGGATTCCTCCTCAAAATGGCAAATCATTTCAAATTGATCAGTAGAGGGTTGGGGTTAAACCCTCTCAATGGATGAATCCAAAAACATGTATTTCTGTCTGAATCCTAAACGAAACATTTTCAGTCTACAGGAAAATCCATCATACCTTATGGATCCTTGAGGCGTTTTTGTTCCCAATGAGAAATGAGGCATGTACACCAAGATTCAAAAGAATTGGTTAAATGGCGTGGAAATGGTATCACTTTGAAAATATTTTTTGGGGCGTGGCCTGTAGCGCCTCCTATGGGCAAATGTGGGTCATTCTTGGTTTGTGGGTTCCTGTTGGCCTGTAGTATCAATGTACATAATTAGAAAATATTTGACCAGAAAATGGGACTTTTGGGAATTACCTGTAGCGCCCCTAGGGGTGAATGTTGGCCATTCTTGGTTTGAGGGTTCCTGTTGACCTGTAGTATCAATGTACCAAATTAGAACATTTTTGACCATAAAATGGGAATTTCGACGTGGCCTCTAGTGCCCCCTAGGGCGAATGTTGGCCATTCTTTGTTTGTGGGTTCCTGTTGGCCAGTAGTATCAATGTACCATATTAGAAAATTTTTGACCAGAAAACGAAATTTTGGGAGTGGCCTGTAGCGCCCCTAATGGCTGAATGTGGGCCATACTTGGTTTGTGGGTTCCTGTTGGCCTGTAGTATCAATGTACCAAATTATAACTTTTTGACCAGAAAATGGGAATTTCGGCTTGGCCTCTAGCGCCACCTAGTGGTGAATGTCGGTCATTCTTGGTTTGTGGATTCCTTTTGGCCTGTACTATTAATGTACCAAATTAGAACATTTTTGACCAGAAAATGGGAATTTCGGCATGGCCTGTAGTGCTCCCTAGGGCTGAATGTTGGCCATTCTTGGTTTGAGGGTTCCTGTTGACCTGCAGTATCAATGTACCAAATTAGAACGTTTTTGACCAGAAAACGAAATTTTGGAGTAGCCTGTAGCGCCCCTAAGGGCTGAATGTGGGCCACACTTGGTATGTGGGTTCCTGTTGGCCTGTAGTATCAAAGTACCAAATTAGAAAATTTTTGACCAGAAAATGGGAATTTTGGCTTGTCCTGTAGTGCTCCCTAGTGGCTGAATGTCGGTCATTCTTGGTTTGTGGATTCCTGTTGGCCTGTACTATTCTTGTACCGAATTAGAACATTTTTGACCAGAAAATGGGAATTTTGGCTTGTCCTGTAGTGCCCCTAGTGGCGTATGTCGGTCATTCTTGGTTTGTGGATTCCTGTTGGCCTGTACTATTAATTTACCAAATTAGAACATTTTTGACCAGAAAATGGGAATTTTGGCATGGCCATTCTTTGCACAGTACTTCAGAGTGATGTCATCTTTAAGCATGTTAGGTTTGAAAAACCATCAGTCAAAATTACATTTGATTTATTGACACGTATATATTGTTAAAATTTGGACATTTACATAAACACGCCCCTTTCAGCCATTTTGTATCGTATTCATTTTTCCTAAGTAACGTTTTCAAGGATGTCCATTCTACACATGTGTACCAAATTTCAAGTCAATTGGAGCTACGGTTCAGGAGAAGAAGAGTTTTGTAGGTTTTCGCAAATTTTCAACGTACGGGAAAATCCATCATGGCGGAAGTTATGGGTTCTTGAGGCTTTTTTGTTCCCCATGAGGAATGAGGCATGTACACCAAATTTCAGAAGATTTGGACAAATGGCGTGGAAATTGTATCACTTTGAATTTTGTTTTTTGGGCGTGGCCTGTAGCGCCACCTATGGGCGAATGTGGGCCATTCTTGGTTTGGGGGTACCCGTTGGCATGGAGTATCAATGTGCCAATTTAGAAAATTTTTGACCAGTGACTTTTTGAGCTATTGGGGCTCAAGGAGAAGAAGAATAATAATAATAATAATAATAATAATAATAATAATAAAACCATCAATTACAATAGATTCCTCCTACGGAGGAATCTAATAATAATAATAATAATAATAATAATAATAATAATAAAACCATCAATTACAATAGATTCCCTCCTACGGAGGAATCTAATAATAATAATAATAATAATAATAATAATAATAATAAAAACCGACAAATACAATAGATTCCTCCTTACGGAGGAATCTAATAATAAAACCGACAAATACAATAGATTCCCTCCTTACGGAGGAATCTAATAATAAAACCATCAATTACAATAGATTCCCTCCTATGGAGGAATCTAATAATAAAACCATCAATTACAATAGATTCCCTCCTACGGAGGAATCTAATAATAATAATAATAATAATAATAATAATAATAAAACCATCAAATACAATAGATTCCCTCCTTACGGAGGAATCTAATAAATATAGCTGCAAGCAGCAATGCGGATTCCTCCTCAAAATGGCAAATCATTTAAAATTGATCAGTAGAGGGTTGGGGTTAAACCCTCTCAATGGATGAATCCAAAAACCACGTATTTCTGTCTGAATCCTAAACGAAACATTTTCAGTGTACAGAAAAATCCATCAATACAGACCTTATGGATCCTTGAGGCTTTTTTGTTCCCAATGAGAAATGAGGCATGTACACCAAGTTTCAGAAGAATTTGTTAAATGGCGTGGAAATGGTATCACTTTGAAAATATTTTTTTGGGATGTGGCCTGTAGCGCCACCTATGGGCAAATGTGGGCCATTCTTGGTTTGTGGGTTCCTGTTGGCCTGTAGTATCAATGTACAAAATTAGAAAATATTTGACCAGAAAATGGGAATTTTGGAGTGGCCTTTAGTGCTCCCTAGGGGCTGAATGTGGGCCATTCTTGGTTTGTGGGTTCCTGTCGGCCTATAGAATCAATGTACCAAATTAGAAAATGTTTGACCAGAAAATGGGAATTTTGGCGTGGCCTTTAGCTCCCTAAGGGCTGAATGTGGGCCATACTTGTTTTGTGGGTTCCTGTTGGCCTGTAGTATCAATGTACCAAATTAGAACATTTTTGACCAGAAAATGGGAATTTCTGCATGGCCTGTAAGCCTCCTAAGGGCTGAATGTTGGCCATTCTTTATGCAGTATTTCAGAGTGATGTCATCTTGAAGCATGTTAGGTTTGAAAAACCATCAGTCAAAATTACATTTGATTTATTGACACGTATATATTGTTAAAATTTGGACATTTACATAAACACGCCCCTTTCAGCCATTTTGTATCGTATTCATTTTTCCTAAGTAACGTTTTCAAGGATGTCCATTCTACACATGTGTACCAAATTTCAAGTCAATTGGAGCTACGGTTCAGGATAAGAAGAGTTTTGTAGGTTTTTGCAAATTTTCAACGTACGGGAAAATCCATCATGGCGGAAGTTATGGGTTCTTGAGGCTTTTTGTTCCCCATGAGGAATGAGGCATGTACACCAAATTTCAGAAGATTTGGACAAATGGCGTGGAAATTGTATCACTTTGAATTTTGTTTTTTTGGGCGTGGCCTGTAGTGCCACCTATGGGCGAATGTGGGCCATTCTTGGTTTGGGGGTACCCGTTGGCATGGAGTATCAATGTGCCAATTTAGAAAATTTTTGACCAGTGACTTTTTGAGCTATTGGGGCTCAAGGAGAAGAAGAATAATAATAATAATAAATATAGCTGCAAGCAGCAATGCGGATTCCTCCTCAAAATGGCAAATCATTTAAAATTGATCAGTAGATGGTTGGGGATAAACCCTCCCAATTAAGGAATTCAAAAAACATGTCTTTGTCTGAATCCTAAACTAAACATTTTCAATGTACAGGAAAATCCATACCGGACCTTATGGATCCTTGAGGCTTTTTGTTCCCAATGAGAAATGAGGCATGTACACCAAGTTTCAGAAGAATTGGACAAATGGCGTGGAAATGGTATCACTTTGAAAATATTTTTTGGGGCGTGGCCTGTAGCACCACCTATGGTCGAATGTGGGCCATTCTTGGTTTGTGGGTTCCTGTTGGCCTGTAGTATCAATGTACAAAATTAGAAAATATTTGACCAGAAAATGGGAATTTTGGAGTGGCCTGTAGTGCTCCCTAGGGGCTGAATGTGGGCCATTCTTGGTTTGTGGGTTCCTTTTGGCCTGTAGAATCAATGTACCAAATTAGAAAATGTTTGACCAGAAAATGGGACTTTTGGGAATTACCTGTAGTGCTCCCTAATGGCTGAATGTTGGCCATTCTTGGTTTGTGGGTTCCTGTTGGCCTGTAGTACCATTGTACCAAATTAGAACATTTTAGACCAGAAAATGGGAATTTCGGCATGGCCTGTAGCGCCCCTAGGGGTGAATGTTGGCCATTCTTGGTTTGTGGGTTCCTGTTGGCCTGTAGTATCAATGTACCAAATTAGAACATTTTTGACCAGAAAACGGGAATTTTGGCATGGCCTTTAGCGCTCCCTAGTGGCTGAATGTCGGCCATTCTTGGTTTGTGGGTTCCTGTTGGCCTGTAGTACCATTGTACCAAATTAGAACATTTTAGACCAGAAAATGGGAATTTCGGCATGGCCTGTAGCTCCCTAGGGGCTGAATGTTGGCCATTCTTTATGCAGTACTTCAGAGTGATGTCATCTTGAAGCATGTTAGGTTTGAAAAACCATCAGTCAAAATTACATTTGATTTATTGACACGTATATATTGTTAAAATTTGGACATTTACATAAACACGCCCTTTCATCCATTTTGTATCGTATTCATTTTTCCTAAGTAACGTTTTCAAAGACTTCAATTCTACACATGTGTACCAAATTTCAAGTCAATTGGAGCTACGGTTCAGGAGAAGAAGAGTTTTGTAGGTTTTCGCAAATTTTCAACGTACGGAAAAATCCATCATGGCGGAAGTTATGGGTTCTTGAGGCTTTTTTGTTCCCCATGAGAAATGAGGCATGTACACCAAATTTCAGGAGATTTGGACAAATGGCGTAGAAATGGTATCACTTTGAAAATATTTTTTTTGGGCGTGGCCTGTAGCGCCACCTATGGGCGAATGTTGACCATTCTTGGTTTGGGGGTACCCGTTGGCATGGACTATCAATGTGCCAATTTAGAAAACTTTTGACCAGTGACTTTTGAGCTATTTGGGCTCAAGGAGAAGAATAATAATAATAATAATAAATATAGCTGCAAGCAGCAATGCGGATTCCTCCTCAAAATGGCAAATCATTTAAAATTGATCAGTAGATGGTTGGGGATAAACCCTCCCAATTAAGGAATTCAAAAAACATGTCTTCGTCTGATTCCTAAACAAAACATTTTCAATGTACAGGAAAATCCATACCGGACCTTATGGATCCTTGAGGCTTTTTGTTCCCAATGAGAAATGCGGCATGTACACCAAGTTTCAGAAGAATTGGACAAATGGGGTGGATATTATATCATTTTGAAAAAAAAATTTGGGGCGTGGCCTGTAGCGCCACCTATGGGCAAATGTTGGTCATTCTTGGTTTGTGGGTTCCTGTTGGCCTGTAGTATAAATGTACAAAATTAGAAAATATTTGACCAGAAAATGGGAATTTTGGAGTGGCCTGTAGCGCCCCTAGGGGCTGAATGTGGGCCTTTCTTGGTTTGTGGGTTCCTGTCGGCCTGTAGAATCAATACACCAAATTAGAAAATGTTTGACCAGAAAATGGGATTTTTGGAATTACCTGTAGCGCTCCTAATGGCTGAATGTTGGCCATTCGTGGTTTGTGGGTTCCTGTTGGCATGTAGTATCAGTGTACCAAATTAGAACATTTTTGACCAGAAAATGGGAATTTTGGCATGGCCTGTAGCGCTCCTAGGGGTGAATGTTGTCCATTCTTGGTTTGTGGGTTCCTGTCTGCCTGTAGTATCAATGTACCAAATTAAAAAAAATTTGACCAGAAAACGGGAATTTTGGCGTGGCCTTTAGCGCCCCTAGTGGCTGAATGTCGGCCATTCTTGGTTTGTGGGTTCCTGTTGGCCTGTAGTACCATTGTACCAAATTAGAACATTTTAGACCAGAAAATGGGAATTTCGACATGGCCTGTAGCCTCCTAGGGGCTTAATGTCGGCCATTCTTTACGCAGTACTTCAGAGTGATGTCATCTTGAAGCATGTTAGGTTTGAAAAACCATCAGTCAAAATTACATTTGATTTATTGACAGGTATATATTGTTAAAATTTGGACATTTACATAAACACGCCCCTTTCAGACATTTTGTATCACATTCATTTTTCCTAAGTAATGTTTTCAAGGATGTCCATTCTACAAATGTGTACCAAATTTCAAGTCAATTGGAGCTACGGTTCAGGAGAAGAAGAGTATTTTTAGGTTTTCGCAAATTTTCAACGTACGGGAAAATCCATCATGGTGAAAGTTATGGGTCCTTAAGGCTTTTTGTTCCCCATGAGGAATGAGGCATGTACACCAAGTTTCAGAAGATTTAGACAAATGGCGTGGAAATTGTATCACTTTGAATGAAAAATCACTTTGAAAATCTCTACTTTCACTTTCACTTCTCTCTTAAGATTTTTTTCTGTTTTTTTGTGTGATTTACATAAGCATATCACAAGCAATTTTATTTGAAAGACTATCTAGGCACATAATAACACTGTATAGCTGTGACTGTTTATAACTATTTCAAAATGTAGCCTACAAGCTCACACTTTAAATGGTCAGTGCTTTGATTTTTAAATCATTAAAATAGCAACAGATCCAGTGAAAAAAATGGAGTGATTGTGTTTACATGCCATTCAAAAACGTGGCATTTTACAAGGTAAGAGAGAAATAAAAAAACTTAAAATAATACCATTTGTACTTCTCAATTACTTGGGAATGTCTATGTTCAGGACGAAGGCTAAATTGTTACTGTCTCTTTAAGAGGCTTTTATCGCATGATACGATACTTAAGGCACAGTTCAGTTTAATCTTTTGAGAACTGAGAAGTATCATTATTTTCGTTTTGTGCCATGCTTGTTGCATTTGTATTCATTGTGAGATGATAAAATACAGACTGCGTGAATGGTTGATTTTGTTCACTTGAATTTTGTGACGTGTTTCAGAAAAATAATCGCGAAGACAGAGACTGAGCACCCTGTTTATTTATTTTACAAAAGCACAAGGTTTTGTTGTTATTGTAAGTGTACACAAATAAAAGTACACATTTCATAGTTCGTAATGATGTCTTGCATGTTTCTGTATGGGCAAAAATGACGCAGTATTTTGTTTAAGTTGTTTCCGCTGTTTCGAGAGAAAAATATAGCAGGACGTCATCTGGAATAATGCCAGAATAAAATATAGTTATTCCAGATTTCTTTCTCAACTGTTTGTTCACTTGAGACATAACAGACTCCTCAATATATCATGTATTTTGACACTCTGTTGTATGAAATTGTCCGCTCAGACGCAAGCAGCAGCGAAAGACATCGGAGTGCGTGAGTTAGACGCGACGCTGCTCGCTGTGTCACACAAACAGCTCGCAAACATGTATTTGAGTTGTTTTGACATTTGTTGAGTTGAATAGTGTAAAATCGCTTGAATGTTCAAACAGGCAAACATTGTATACAACCGACAAACCTTCATGATGATGCGAGCAAAAATGATCTCGCCTCGCGGTTTGCGTGTTGTCAGAGACAATTAAACAACATCATTCTCGGAAGTTTTGATACGTTAGGATTGATCAGCCCATCCCTACTTTCTTTAGACATATGTTTCATGTTTGTGTAAGTTTTTGTGACGTGTTTCAGAAAGATATTCGCTTAGACAAAGAGCACACGGTTTATTTTCTTTATTTTACAACAAATAAAAGTACAACTTTCATAGTTTGTGACGATGTATTAAATGTATCTGTATGTGCAAAAATAACGCAGTATTTTGTTTAAGCTGTTAACGCTGTTTCGAGAGAAAAATCTTAACAGGACACCACAGCGGCATCCGTGTTGTTCACAATAATTCATAATTAAATATATTGATACCCAATTTCTTTATCAACTGTTTGTTCACTTGATACATAACAGACACCCCAATATATCATGTATTTTGGTGTATGAAATTGTCCGCTCAAACGCATGAAGCTGTGAAAGCTGAACTCTCATCGGCGTGCGAAGCGTTAGTCGCGACGCGGCTCGCTCGCTGTGTCACACAAACTGCTCGAAAACATTTATTTGAGTTGTTTTGCCTTTGTTGAGTTGAATAGTGTAAAATCGCTTGAATGTTCAAGCAGGCAACCATTGTACACAACCAACAAACCTTCGTGGAAGATGCGAGCAAAAATGATCTCGCCTCGAGGATTGCGTGTTGTCAGAGACAATTAAACAACATCATACTCGGAAGTTTTGATACGTTAACGCTGTCTCGATAGAGAAAAATCTAACAGGACATCACAGCGGCATCACTAGACCCCTTCAATAATTCATAATTCAATATATTGATACCCGATTTCTTTATCAACTGTTTGTTCACTTGAGATATAGCAGACACCCCAATATATCATGTATTTTGGTGTATGAAATTGTCCGTTGAAACGCAAGAAGGGAAAGCGAACTCTCATCGGCGTGCGAACGTTAGACGCGACGCTGCTCGCTCGCTGTGTCACACAAACTGCTCGAAAACATTTATTTGAGTTGTTTTGCCTTTGTTGAGTTGAATAGTGTAAAATCGCTTGAATGTTCAAACTGGAAAGCATTAAGACACACAATTGATTTGACATACCTCCATGCAGACGCAAAACGTCTTCTGTAGTCTAAGTCTGGAGCTCCACCCACTAGGAGACCGAAATGCTTCATTAGAGAGATTGCTACAGAAGAGCTGCATGTGGTAGACAGAGTTACTCCAGTAGAGGGAGCCTCTTTGCTCAGCCAATGTAAGTGAATGGGATTTTACATGTGGACCATATTTGTCCAGTAGAGGGAGCACTTTTGCTCAGCCATTGTAAATCAATGGGATTTTAAAAATTTTTGATCATCTTTTGTGTGTACATTTACATAAACACGTCCATTTCAGCCATTTTGTATTGTATTCATTTTTGCTAAGTAACGTTTGGAAAGACATACATACTACACACGTGTGCCAAATTCCAAGTCAATTGGAGCTGAGGTTCAGGAGAAGAAGAGTTTTGTAGGTTTTCCAAAATTTTCACTGTACAGGAAAATCCATAATGGCAGAAGTATGGGTCCTTGAGGCTTTTTGTTCCCCATGAGAAATGAGGCATGTTTACAAAGTTTCAGAAGATTTGGACAAATGGGGTGGAAATTATATCACTTTGAATTTTTGTTTTTGGGCGTGGCCTGTAGCGCCACCTATGGGCGAATGTTGACCATTCTTGGTTTGGGGGTACCCGTTGGCATGGAGTATCAATGTGCCAATTTAGAAAATTTTTGACCAGTGACTTTTTGAGCTATTGGGGCTCAAGGAGAAGAAGTAATAATAATAATAATAATAATAATAATAATAATAATAATAATAATAATAATAATAAAACCGACAAATACAATAGATTCCCTCCTTACGGAGGAATCTAATAATAATAAAACCATCAAATACAATAGATTCCCTCCTTACGGAGGAATCTAATAAAACCATCAATTACAATAGATTCCCTCCTACGGAGGAATCTAATAATAATAATAATAATAATAATAAAACCATCAATTACAATAGATTCCCTCCTACGGAGGAATCTAATAAAACCATCAATTACAATAGATTCCCTCCTACGGAGGAATCTAATAATAATAATAATAATAATAATAAATATAGCTGCAAGCAGCAATGCGGATTCCTCCTCAAAATGGAAAATCATTTAAAATTGATCAGTAGATGGTTGGGGATAAACCCTCCCAATTAAGGAATTCAAAAAAACATGTCTTCGTCTGATTCCTAAACAAAACATTTTCAATGTACAGGAAAATCCATACCGGACCTTATGGATCCTTGAGGCTTTTTTGTTCCCAATGAGAAATGCGGCATGTACACCAAGTTTCAGAAGAATTGGACAAATGGGGTGGATATTATATCATTTTGAAAAAAAAATTTGGGGCGTGGCCTGTAGCGCCACCTATGGGCAAATGTTGGTCATTCTTGGTTTGTGGGTTCCTGTTGGCCTGTAGTATAAAT
>NW_026266049.1:0-6614 GCF_025860055.1 Xyrauchen texanus
ATATAAAACATTACAAGACACCTGTCAAGATTACTGGGATTTTGATTTATCCCACTGACGTGAGTCTTTGGAAACAATTCACTGAAGTGATTCATTCAGATCCATTCGCTGATGTGTTAAGTAACCTTCTGCAACTAAAATTTTTCAGCAGTTGGTGTCAAAACATGTCTGGCATGATGAGTGAATCATGAATCATTGATTCAACAGATTAGTTAATTGTTAATCAGTGAAAGTGAATGAGAATGTTTTGTTCACTCAAAAGATTCATTTAATAGCACAGAGTCGTTGAAAATGAATGTTGAGACTGAATGCGTCCTAGCAGAACAGAGCAAAACGTGGTTTAGTTGAATGTCGTGAAAGGTTGAAAACCCCAATGCACTGTGGTACCACACCACAACAGAACCATTTTTTGTTATTTAGGCAGATATATTGAAGATTTGTGTGGTGATATGGACGTGACTTACATGGACTGTTCACCTTGCCCCTGCTTCCTGCTTCATAAGAAAGACAGGGGACTTTCACAGTGGTGCCGAAACCCAGGATTAGGTGGAAGCAGGGTC
This sequence comes from Xyrauchen texanus, assembly GCF_025860055.1. NCBI lineage: Eukaryota > Metazoa > Chordata > Actinopteri > Cypriniformes > Catostomidae > Xyrauchen > Xyrauchen texanus. Next base: position 561 of record NW_026266049.1, read on the forward strand.
CAAGTGAAAAGTCCATGTAAGTCTTTTATTCTTGGTCACATTTTTTGTTTCACACACAAAATGGTTTGCTTTTCAGCATACAGCTCACACACACAAGGCGGCTGCGTGCATCACTCTCGCTCCCCTCCAGTGGTCTTTTAACCCCCTCCAGCTCTCAATGTAACACAAACCAGCTGTTAGATGTGATTTCCCACAGGTGTCATTCCTTACCGCTCTTCTTCTCCCGGCCTCGCTCTACACAGTCTTTGCTCGGCCACATCCACATCACCACAAATTGATATCTTGGAAACTTGAACATTCAGCTACATCACCTATCACATTTTTTATCAGTTATTGTGTACCTGTAACACACATTTGGTGCATGATCTTTGGCAGAAGCTATCTCGAGTTGAGCTGCACTGACATCTGTCCCAACCACAGTGATAAAGTGAGGGGCCAGAAGCTCGGTACCCTGTCCAGAGCCACAGCCGACATCCACTGCCAGATCAAGCTGGCCCTGGATCTGTTCAGAAAAGTTCAAAAAATATGTTTGCCAAAAAAAAAAAAAGAGAGAAAAGCTTTGTTTGTGTGTTTAAAACACTGATACTGTGTTCTACAAGTGTTTAATGCTCCTTGTGAATTTTAAAGGGATAGCTCACCAAAAATGTTTAATGCGGTCATCATTTACTCAACCTTATGTTTTTCTAAACCTGTATGTTTTTTCTTCTTTCATGAAACACAAAAGGAGATATTTAGAAGAATGTTCATGCTACTATTTTCCAGACAGAGAAAGTGAATGTCTGGTCACCAAAAAGCAGCTTCTGAAGCCATACGTCCACTGAAAATCTTCAAGAAAAAGTTCCAAGTCATACAAGTTTGAATTAAACCTCATGAGGGTGAGTACTGTAGATCTTGAGGTATACTTAAATATGAATAAATCCAAGAATACTTGAGAACAGTCCAAACAAAACCCCTGAATAGATTTTGAAAGACAAAGAATGCTTTGCAAAAGTTTTAATACTGCAATGCTTTGTATGCTAACTAATTTTTGACTTAGAACTCACGAGCAGGACACGTTTTACAAGCCAAATACTGTTTATTACACCCATGTTTCCACAAATCTCAGATTCTTTTCTATAATTAAAAGTTTAGGTGTGTTCACACTTGGCAGGTTTGGTTCGATTAAATCGAACTCTGGTTCGTTTGCTCTGTTAGTGCGGTTCATTTGAACAAGTGTGAATGCTGTCACACGAACCTTGGTGTGCACCAAACAAGCCTTGAAAGTGGGTCTCGGTCCGCTTACAAATAAACTCTGGTGCGATTCGGTTGATATATGAACGCAACTTGTACCAAAGATGTCGAAACGGACCAAAAACAGGAAGTAATTTGCCTACTGACCTCAAGCATACCTGGTACTTCTCATAATAGGAGCGGTGTTGCCATTACAGTTCGGTACAGGCGTCGGAACCGCCGTCAGCCGTCCTTGCAGCAGCATATCTTTGTTTATGTTAAACGGAGGAATTCCTGCCGCTGTTTTGACTCATTTACACATTTTATTAGCTCTGCGTTTGTTCTCAGGTAGTAAAAATACCACCATTATTCATATATAAATATAACGAGCTATTTCTGCCCAGCAGCCAGTATTGTTTTGAATGATCGGCAAATTCCGTCAGAAAATATACGTCATAAAAGCTGTCCAAGCAGGTTGTGACTTTTTCCTGATGCCTTTGGATTTGTATCGTTAAGTTCGCTGTTAAAAATGCCAGTGTGAATGCTAAACGAACCAGTATTCATGTATAATTTTCTTTTTGGTATGGACCAAGAGAACCGAACTACAAGTGTGAACACACTAGCCTCAATACAGACAAAACTTTGTCAGAAATTACATTTTAAAATAGCCTACAGTTGAATCTGCTGTATCTACACAATGCTGAGTCATTCTGACAAATGCCTATTCTAACACATACAGTAGACACACATATCATACTCTTTTTTCGGAGGAAGTTCAGCACTTCATCTATGAGTTGCTGCGGAGGAGACACCCGGTAACGCTGGTAAGATTCAGCATGCGCTTTTCCCTCAAAATGCCTTTGAGCCATTTTCCTCTTTTAGGACCGTGTTCTTCAAGCCTGACAGACCGGTGAGCAGTCTGCTCCTAGAGTTATGCATTAATACTTCTGGCTTAACTGCATTGAACTTTTACCTCTGACAGTCTAGAAAGGTTTTATTGGTTGTTGCCCTTTTGGCTTCATAGTGACAAATTAGCCTACTTGATGTTTCAACTTTGTAATAATTTATTGAATTGTTAAATAAATAATAAGAATAATTAAATATTATATATACAGTATGATGCAATACTCTGTGTTTTTCAGAGAGAGAGAGAGAGACAGATAACTGTTTATGTGTCCAGTTAGTATCTTGACTGGGGCTTGTTGTCACACGGGGAAGTGGTTTTGTAGGTTGGTTTCAAACACATAAAATAGAGTATTTTTTGTTAATTTCTATCCTCCAAATTAAAACATTATCATAAGATTTTTGCTATAGATGTTGCATATACTAGTAAATACAATAACACTGGAATGGAATCCATTCAGTATAATGGTGGATACGGAATGTAAATGTCAGTGGAGTTACATTTACAGTATATTGGGGCAAGATGTCTTATGTTTTATATGTTCTAATTTTATATCATTCACAGCAATTTCTGTTGGCCAAAATAATAGTTTGATATTTTATGTTACATTTTCTACATTTGCTGTATTACCATCAGTTTTCTTCTTCATAACTGTTTAACTGCACTGAAAACCCTTAAGTTCACACGTTACTCAATTGTTTTAGTAAACTCGTTTCCTCAATTTTATTGAGTAATGACGTTTTTAAAACTTGAAGTTTTAAATTGGAGATCATAGAATAAAAGGTATCACTATGCAAGAACTTAACCAGAGGATATTTAGCAGAGATGGGACACTTCTATTAAAATTAATGGGAGAAAGGAAGTCCCAACTTAAAGGTAAAAGAGCCAATGGATCATTATCACACGTCCTCGTTCATGGAAGTCATCATAGTTGGCTAAATTTGAATGGCGGTGAATGGGGACCACAGCAAATTACATTTTTGTTTACCCGCTTGCTCCAACAGCAAAATTAAAAAATCAACATGTACAGTTTCAGAGCTTTGCAAAAGAAGAGAAAAATATGCAGCACTGGATAACAGCAGTAAGAAGAGAGACCAAAATTTCTGTCACTCCCTCAGCAGCTGTGTTAGAAGCAGGGCCAAAACCACAATATACTTTGAGGGGGACAGTAAATCATTTTGTGTATTTTCTTTTTGCTAGCAAGCTGATAGTCATGTAATTTTACTGATTCATCAGTGATGAAAAGAAAATTAAATTATATACATCTTTTTTTGAGACAGCAAACATGCTGGTGGTTAATATTTAATTAAACAGTTAAGCATGACAGCAGTGTGTAAATGCTGTAGACACAACGATCTCTGTGATTTTTACAGATATCCCTTATCCCATGCGAATCGACAGTAAATATTACAGACATCTGCAGTAATAATTACTTTATGGACATATGTCCAGAAAACTGATTCCGTCCAAATAGGGCTTTCTCTTTGTAACAGCATGGTCAGTAATCATTGGAATCATTGCAAAAACCGACACTTCAAAATACCTCAAACCTCCATAGCCCCCCACCCCACCCCCAATTTCTTTTATAGTATGTAAATATATAATCCAAATGCATAACTTATGATAAGATCTAAAGAAAAAAAAAAATCAGTTTGCTACAACGAAGCAAATGAGTGGACCTCTGCAGGTAATAGTTGTAATTTCAGATCCTTTTAATTTAAAAACGTTTTTTGTTTCTCCCGCAGATGGCAGCAATCTGCCCCCAATGAATGACATCTTTTTCATATTCTCTCCCTGAATGAAATCGAGAAATGCAGATCTTCACTGAACTGATAGTAACAAAATGTTGTTATTTTATATGAAAATCAATGGTGTATTTTAGTAATTTAGAGGTAAAAAATAAAAATACCACAAACCCCCAACCAAAATTTACAACTTTAGTGTTTTGATATTAGTGAAGTTATTGTTATTACATTTGTTATAAAAAATCACATGATTACGGTACAAAATTACAGTTATCGTTTGACCACAGACACTACAAGAATGCACCCGTAACGAACAGAGTATAAGTGTTACAGAAATGATACAGTATATTCGGGTTTGATCTGTGTTTATTGTTTGAGTGTTTATTGTTCAAAAAGGTCCAGAGCAGAAATATAAAACAAATGCTTTAATGTTCTTAGTAATAATTTCTAACAGAAAGGTCTACAGCTTTGAGAAAATAATAATTCTAGGATTTCTGTGGTTTAGAGGCTAATAAATAGAAGTATTTCAATACCACCACTACTTCAGTGTCAGTGGACGAGGCCCCCATTGCATCCAACAACCTGATAAAAAAAATATAATGATAATTACATATATTTTAAAATTATTTGATTTAAAATGAATTATTTATATTATTAATAAAGTAAAAATAAAATAATACAATTAAATAAATTATATATACTTAAATATATACATTATATTTTATATAAAACTATATAAAAATGTATGATTAAATTATGATAATTGAATTAATAACCAAATGTGTTCAAATTATATTTTAAAATGATCGATTAGCTTGTGTATTAGAACTTTATGAATTGCATACTTGACATCTGCAATTTGTTGAGAACAATAGTCACATATGTGAAGCTAAAGCACTTTTGGTAAGTCTCTTTGTATAAGAGTCTCTTATAAATGTCTAAATGTAAATAAGTATTTTACACTTAATCAAATCCATTGAGTTATAGGCAATTGCTTCCATCTGTATCGTTAACTCAAGCTCCTTAAAGTTGGATGTGATTGCTGGAGGACTGTCTTACTTGTCTGTGATGGTTTTAGACAGTCTCTTAGCTGCAACAGAATCCTTTTCCAGGAAACCTTGATAGGCCGAAAATGTTTCGACGAATCCAATGTATCTTGATAGAGGCATGATCGTCCGACTCTTGTGACATTCATGCCTTTGAAATCAAATATAGGCAATATTACAAAAATGGTTCTGTTTAGGAAGGACTTTGCAAATTCAGCAAAATATTGAGCCATTAAAAAAATACTAGAAGGTTTAAATCCCCAATGCAAAGTATGAGCACCGTAATAAAGCAAACACTTACCACTCTTTATCTTTGTATGCAACAGAGTCATAGATCTTCTTGTAAACTTCGAGAGAACTGGATCCTATATACGTTTTCCGAAAAGGGAACAGGGCTGTATAGAACTGTGAAATGTAAATACAATTCTATTATTATAATCCTTATAAGAATATCAATCAATTTGACACACTAATCAACGTTTAGTCTATGTGACATGGTTTGAGACATAGCAAATATTCATAACATAGTGTTCCTATAGGGTACCACTGTGTGTGTCTATTCAAATTAAACATTTTGTTTATATTTAACTTAACCTCTTGACAGATTTCATTAAGTTTAGGGGTGCTATCTCCATATTCAAGCTCAAAATCCATGGTGTAGTTGAGCAAAGCGAGACAGCCTCCTGGCTTCAAAATCCTGTCTGCTTCTCGGAGGAATCGTGGATGGTCAAACCAGTGAGCAGCCGACATGGCTGTAACCAAGTCGGACGATTCATCCTCAAAGGGCAACTCCTCTGCAGGGCATTCTCTAATGGAGTGGGAAAAACAGATACAGGTTTAGACAATCTTTTTTGCAGCCAAGGAAGAATTAAGTGAATATCATGAAAAGTCGTGGTATTTCATATTTCACCCAAAAATTAAAAAATAATAACAACATATAAATAAAAAATAAAACAAAATGTTATTGTATAAAAATATGGCAATTAATTTGCAATACATACATGTATAATATGTAAAAAAAATTATACAATGAGAAAGATTCATAAAAGAATATTTTAATTAATAATTTTTTGTATGAGGGGCATAATAACTAAAAAGTAGCTTCACCCAATCTATTATGGTTTACATTAGAATAATTATATATATATAT
>NW_026266050.1:0-6472 GCF_025860055.1 Xyrauchen texanus
GCATGTCCATATCTCTCCCAGAGACAACACTGCTCAAGAACTACAATAAATGGCTGGATTGTAGTCAAGCCATTTCTTCCGTAAAGTATCTACACCACTATGTAAAAAATTGGCATAATGCCCACCTAGAGGCAACTTTGGCCCTACCTCAAACAAACTTAGTTACAGCAGAGGCCAGGATAAATTAGGTTATACACTTTTTTCATCACTGCAAGATCAAAACCTCTTTGTTTGGACTTCCAAATCCAGATAAATTGAAGATTCAGTGGTTTAAATGTATTTTAATTATTTAGCAGTACAACCACAACCAATGCAGTTCCCACTTTTGGGCCAATCTGGTGCTTCAGGATCACAACCTGTAAGTATGTTTGAATATTTGTGGATTAATCTGAAACCAAGAGTTCAAATATGGAGTTCCCTTCTCTCACTCACTCGAAGTTGTGTCGATGTAGTGACACTAGGGGTTGCTCTTGAGAGCTCCAAACACCACTAATCTTTGAGAAAGGCCAATGAGACCCTAACTTTGCATAACACTCCCCCATACATATGGGTATAAATGGAGCTGGAATGTGGCCACTCATTCAGATTTTCTCTTCGGCACAAGCGGTTGTGTATCAGCGAGCTGAATCCCACTGCTTTTCCATTCACCTCAGAAAGAAGCATGTGCTGTTGGATATAAGGCGTATTCCAGCGGCTTTCTCTCCTTCTGCATGCCTAGTGCAAATTACCTCCCTGGGCACTTTGACAGCGCTACTATGAGAGTATATATTTCTGCAAATAGAATATTTTCCTTTATTAGAGCAGCACATTGACTTGAACTTTCTTTTTAAAGATGACTTTCCATCTTTGGGTGATTCCTGGATACGGTCGTTTTCTCTCCACCTCCGATGGCACACGGGCGCTGCCTCACCCTCTGGGTGACAAAGGTCATGGCGCGAGCACTTGGGCAGGCAATGTCCATCTTGGTGGTCCAGGAGCACCACCTGTGGCTGAATCTGGTCGAGATGAGGGACGCCGACAAAGTTTGCTTTCTCAATGCTCCCATCTCCCAGATCGGCCTATTCGGTGACACCGTTGAGGACTTTGCCCAGCAGTTCTCAGCAGTGAAGAAACAGAAGGAGGCTATACAACACATCTTGCCCCGGCACGGCTCAAGATCCTGTACCCAGTCTGCTCACCGATGTCATCCCCCTGTGGCGTTGAAAGCCCAGGCGGCTCCGCCACAGCCCAAGCCCAGTTCTTGGCCCCAGCGTAGAGCCCCCTGCAGGAAGCTGACGCCCCCCGCCTCACGGCCTGGTACGAGGACCCGGAAGGCTGCTAAACGTCCCTGAGATGGACGACCCAGGGTGTGAGATGTCCGCTATGTCCATGGAGCTGGTACCCAGACCACTCCGTCCCCCAGTGGAGGGCCCAGTTCACCCTGAATGGGCTGTGGTACCCACATTGTCAAAAAAATTTCCTTGATGGCCTGCAACTCCTCTGTACCCTAGTAGATTGTAACGGTTCCTCCGCCTCCTGGTGGATGGCAGCAACTCCTCCATTTCCTAGCAGACGGCAGCAGTGAGTTCTCCCGAACAACGTGCTCTTCCTCCCCTCCCGGGTTATGGAACCAGTGTAAAATGTCTCTTCTTAATGAAAAGGAGGTGGGAACCGGATGAACACTCAATGAACTTGAATTCCTCTTTAACTCCTCTTTATCTCTCTCCCGCTGATTGGGCAACTCAGTGCCAGGTGTTCATCCTCTCAGCCCGGATATGACCTCCTCCTCATCACAATCACCTTCAAACTGACGTATTGGTAAAAAGCTTGTAAAAGCAGCACCTGTCAGCAATGTTGGTCAATAATAGACACCAGAAAATGTAGTTTTGTAAATTCAGATAATGCTGACTGTTTTATGCTGTTAAGCTCAACCCAAGAATCATGGATAAATACAGACGGTTTAATGTTGCTTTGTATACCCACAAAATGTGTTATTGCTCCATAAAACAATTTAACCATTAACAGAACTTAACAGAAAATATAAAACATTTGAACTTTCACAATAGATGCAAAATAGTTCTCGTGGAATGAGCATAACTAGCAGAGGTGCCTCTGTATACCGCTTATAACCACCTTTACACGCTACTAAAAGATTGTTTGTCATTCTATGACTGGATATTTTAGTCTTCACATAATTTTTGTATCTATTGGTGCAATAAACATTAACTTTATTTAATATAATCTGTTACCCCTTATTTTTATTAACTTGACATCCATGACTATTTATCAAATCAGACAATTAAAAATATTTTTATTGTGTGACAGTTGAGCACAGAAACGATTCCCAGCTTTCTTTCATGCTTTTATTTTGTTATAATACTTTTTCTTTGCACTTTAAGTAACACATTATTCGTGCAGTAACACACTAAAGTAATATTTATATATAAAGTAAAAAAATCAGAGACCCTCTCTTTGAAATCCGAACACAACTGGTCAAAAGAGACACATTATCTAATGTTCATGGTACTGTTGTCTTTTAATAGTTGTGCCTATATAGATTCCTTGGGTCATGCCGAGTACACTGATACTCAATTTGCCCCAATTAGCCATACTTCCTATGTGCCATTTTGAATTTAATTGAAAACCTACTTTTTCGCACTCCGAGGCCGAAGGTCCAATTTGCTCGAAATATGTCATGTGTCATCTAGGGACATTAATAACAAAAGATTATCAAAAGCTTTTTTATAGACTAAACGGTTCTCGAATAGCACTTCAAAATATTAGATGGCAAGATGCCAAAAAGCATCAGAGGCTCTCAGACTCTCAATAATGCTTTGCTGTATTGACATCGAATTGGCATTAAACACTGACAGCACCACACAAATTCCATGACAGTGCCAACTATTGGTCAAAATGTATCATGAAATATTTTGTTTTTTAACCATTTATATTTATTTAATTGTTACAGCATTTCTTAAAATCATTATCAGATATGTCCAATCATATTTCCTTACATGCTGATTATTTGCTTGGCCCTGTAATTGCTGCTTATTATTTTATTCATGCAGACCAAACCATCATAAATATCAAGTCAAGTCAAGTCAAGTGGTTTTTATTGTCGTTTCAACCATATACAGTTAGTACAGTACACAGCAAAACGAGACAACGTTCCTCCAGGACCATGGTGCTACATAAAAACAACAAAGGACCAACATAGGACCACATGAGACTACACAACGAAATAAAATACCTATATAAACTACCTATATAAAGTGCACGTGCAAACATGTGCAAAAAGTACAGGACAGTACAACAAATTACTGACAATGAACAGGACAATAGACAGTGCAGCGCCGACCAGTACTCAGTAGTGCAAAAAGATGACAGTTTCTAAAAATGTAAACATAACATACTATGAGATAATGTTCTATGCACATAGCAGTTATTGAGGTAGCAGACAGTTATAAAGTGACAGTAATTAAAGTGCAACTCAGGACACGTGTGTGTCAAACCAGTCTCTGAGTATTGAGGAGTCTGATGGCTTGGGGAAGAAGCTGTTACACAGTCTGGCGTGAGGGCCCGAATGCTTCGGTACCTCTTGCCAGACAGGAGGAGGGTAAAGAGTTTGTGTGAGGGGTGTGTGGGGTCGATCCACAATGCTGGTTGCTTTATGGATACAGTGTTTTTGTAAATGTCTTTGATGGAGGGAAGAGAGACCCCAATGATCTTCTCAGCTGTCCTCACTATCCTCTGCAGGGCTTTGTGGTCCGAAACGGTGCAAGTCCCAAACCAGGCAGTGATGCAGCTGCTCAGGATGCTCTCAATAGTCCCTCTATAGAATGTAGTGAGGATGGGGGTTGGGAGATGTGCTTTCCTCAGCCTTCGAAGAAAGTAGAGACGCTGCTGGGCTTTCTTGGTGATAGAGCTGGTGTTGAGGGACCAGGTGAGGTTCTCCGCCAGGTGAACACCAAGAAATTTGGTGCTCTTGACAATCTCCACAGAGGAGCCGCCGATGTTCAGCGGAGTGTGTTCACCTTGTGCTCTCCTAAAGTCAACAACCATCTCTTTTGTTTTGTCGACATTCAGGGACAGGTTGTTGGCTCTACACCAGTTAGATCAGTCAGCTGCACCTCTCTCTGTATGCTGACTCGTTGTTCTTGCTGATGAGACTCACCACGGTCGGTGTCATCGTGAACTTGATGATGTGATTCGAGCTGTGCATTGCTGCACAGTCGAGTGAGTCAGCAGAGTGAACAGCAGTGGACTGAGCACACACAGCCCTGGGGGGCCCCAGTGCTCAGTGTGGTGGTGGTGGAGATGCTGTTCCGATCCGGACTGACTGAGGTCTCCCAGTCAGGAAGTCCAGGATCCAGTTGCAGAAGGGAGGTGTCCAGGCCCAGCAGGTTCAGCTTTCCAATCAGGTGCTGGGGAATGATTGTGTTGAATGCTGAGCTGAAATCTATGAACAGCATTCGAGCGTATGAGTCCTTATTGTCTAGGTGGGTGAGGGCCAGATGGAGGGTTGTGGTGATGGCATGGATCCGTTGAGCGGTTTGAACGATCACGCAAACTGCAGTGGGTCTAGTGAGGGGGCAGCTGGGTCTTAATCTGCCTCATGGCTGAGCCTCTCGAAGCACTTCATGATGATGGGTGTAAGTCGCGACGGAGCGGTGAGTCGTTGAGGCAGGACACTGAAGACTTCTTTGGCATGGGGATGATGGTGGTGGCCTTGAAGCACGTTGGAACAGCGCGCTGCTCAGAGAGATGTTGAAGATGTCGGTAAGAACATCTGCTAGCTGGTCTGCACATCCTCTGAGCACTCTGCCAGGAATGTTGTCTGGTCCAGCAGCCTTCCGTGGGTTGACTCGTGAGAGTTTTCCTCACATCTGCCGTGGTAAGACAGAGCACCTGGTCGTTGGGAGGAGGGGTGGACTTCCTCGCCATCACGTCGTTCTGCACTTCAAACCCGGCGTAGAAGTCGTTCAGCGCATCTGGAAGGGAGGCATCTTTGTCACAGGCAACTGATGTTGTCCTGTAGTTGGTGATGGCCTGGATGCCCTGCCATATACGCGCTGTCACCGCTGTCCTGGAAGTGACTGTGGATTCTCTGGGCGTGTGCGGCTTTGCCTCTCTGATTGCCCGTGACAGTTTGGCCCTAGCTGTTCTTAGGGCTGCCTTATCGCCTGCTCTGAAGGCGAGTCTGGGACCTCAGCAGCGTGCGCACCTCACGCAGTCATCCACGGCTTCTGGTTGGGCGTGTGGTGATGGTCTTGGAGAAAGTGACATCATCAATGCACTTGCTGATGTAGCTGGTCACTGATGCTGTGTATTCCTCCAAGTTGGTAGAATCGCCATATGTTGCAGCCTCCCTGAACATGTGCCAGTCAGTACACTCAAAACAGTCCTGAAGAGCAGAGATGGCTCCTGCTGGCCAGGTTTTCACCTGCTTCTGAGGCGGTTTTATGCGTCTGACAGCGGTCTGTATGCTGGAATTAACATAACAGAGATGTGGTCTGAGTAGCAGAGGTGGGAGGCGGGCTCCGCCGGTGCAGCGCCTGGGATGTTTGTGTAAACAAGATCAAAGCGTTAAGCCCCTCTCGTTGCAAAGTCCACATACTGATGGAATTTAGGGAGCACTGTCTTGAGATTTGCATGGTTGAAATCTCCGGCGACAATAAACAGTCCGTCCGGGGTGGCGTTCTGCAGTTAAGCTCATAGCCCCATACAGTTCACAGAAGCGCTTCCTTAAGCGTTAGCGCTGGGGGAATGTAAACTCGGTTATGCAAACAGTGGTGAATTCCCGTGGTAGATAAAGGTCTGCATCTAACAGTCACAAGCTCCAACAGCGATGAACAGTAACTAGAGACTAGCATAGAGTTCTTGCACCATTCCGTGTTGATGTAAACACACAAGCCACCACCGCGAGTCTTACACGCGAGAGCTGTATTTCTGTCGAGCGCGAAGCTAGGCGAGCCGTCCTAGCTGAATGGCGGCATCGGAACTCTGTCGCTGAGCCCGTCTCCGTGAAAACAAAAGGCGCAGCAGTCTCTAAACTCCGCGCTGCGTAGCCTGCTGGGTCGGATATAGTCCAGTTTATTGTCAGGAGCAAACATTTGAGAGCAGGATGAGCCGGGAGAGCGCCGACGGCTAGGGTTTGTTTTAGCCTAGCATGGACCCCGCCCTCTTTCCGGCGCTTCGGCTTTCTGCACACACGCTTCGGCGTCCTCTCCCCGGCCACCGGCATCGAAGCGGCGCCGAGGGCTGGAGGCCTGGTCTCGCATAGCAAGCGAGTCACGCGTAGCACCTCCTGCAGGTCATCATGCAGCTTGGTTTTGCATGAGTCTTATATTTGAGTAGTGTCTGGCGATGGTAGACACGCGAACACTGGTTGCTCGATGTCCATGTGTTGCAAAGTCGGGCTTTTTAACAAAAAATAGCACCGTTGTGGATCGGAGTGGCGCTGCGTACTGCAGCGCCGCCATCTTGGATCTTC
>NW_026266051.1:0-6306 GCF_025860055.1 Xyrauchen texanus
CCTGTCAAATGTCGAGAGCGCATTATTGTAGCCGAAAGTACATTAATGTTATCTTGTGGCCTTGAATCCCTCTGCTCGGCCTCGAATATAATGCTTGGCCTTGAATCCCTCTGCTGGCTCGCATGGAACTGGCTGGCGCTCTCAGATACACGCTGCTCTTGAAAGAATTTTCTCTGCGGCTCGCTCAGAGAATATGCCTGCACTTAAAGCGTGTTCATTGCAATCGCTAATCTCTCCTCTTAGCTTAAAGTAAGCGTGTTTGTGCTTAGACCTGTGTCCCGATGCGTTCAGCGCATGCCCAAGTACTCTTCTCTTCGATTTCTTTCTCTTTGCTCTTGGCATAAGCGCTGTCAAAGCGGCAACAACCAATCAGAAAAGGCTTCAGCGACTGACCAATGAAAGCAGCGACATCGTACATGGAATCTTATTGGTTGATATTGAACCGCACATGTTCATGTGTTCAATCAAAACGATTCAATTCAATCAAGAGCGAGCCGAGATGGATCCATAGAATCGAGCGATCTCAGGTAAACAGTTTTATTTGTTTTGATGTTAAATTTGTCAAATGTATCTTAGAAATGTCTGGGAAGAGGCGATTGGATTATTTTACATATAAATGACCTAGACTGTCAACCACATTCATACTGCAGGCGCTATGCCCATTGTAGTGAGATTTTTGAGCCAAATAGATTTGAAAGCCGATTCCAAAAGGCAAAAATAATATTTTACGTCTGATAATTAACATTTAAAGCCCTGTTTTAAGATCGATTTCTGATGAAATAGAACGGTTAAGATTGAAAGATTGGTTAGGGTTAGACCACTAGGAGCGCCTTCTGGCCCATATATATCTGCGTCTCATATTGACGCGTTGGTTTTATGACGCCTTGGTCCAAATTTTAATCTTAACCGTTCTATTTCATCAGAAATCGATCTTAAACAGGGCTTTAAGTGTAAAATACCGAACTTGTCCTTTAATCAAAATGCCTCTGATTGGCCAAACTGCATTAATTAAGCTCAACAGAAAGTGGGTGATTGATTAACGTTATAACACTCAACGCTGCAATCCGCGATAAAGAAAATCTATTGCAGATGACACTTTTCATTTCACATCACTTCATTTGTGACAGCCATAATAGATATAGGACTAGCATAATTTTACGGGGGCATGTTGCCACCTTATCTCCCACCAAGTCTTTTTTCAGATTTTAATTTAGCAGTTGATCTCGCTACGTACTTAATGTTTAATCACTGGTGTGATTGCACGAGACAATGTGTTAATTATCAGGCGTAAAATATTATTTTGCCTTTTGGAATCGGCTTTCAAATCTATTTGGCTCAAAATCTCACTACAATGGGCATAGCGTCTGTAGTATGAATGTGGTTGACAGTCTAGGTCATTTATATGTAAAATAATCCAATCGCCCTCTTCCCAGACATTTCTAAGATACATTTGACATATTTAACATCAAAACAAATAAAACTGTTTACCTGAGATCGTCGATTCTGCGGATCCATCTCGGCTCGTCTTGATTGAATTGAATCGTCTTGATTGAACACATGAACATGTGCGGTTCAATATCAACCAATAAGATTCCATGTACGATGTCGCGTTTTCATTGGTCAGTCGTTGAAGCCTTTTCTGATTGGTTGTTGCCGTTTTGACAGCGTTTATGCCAAGAGCAAAGAGAAAGAAATCGAAGAGAAGAGTACTTGGGCATGCGTGAACGCACGGGACACAGTTTAAGCACAAACACGCTTACTTTAAGCTGAAGAGGAGAGATTCGCGATTGCAATGAACACGTTTAAGTGCAGGCATATTCTCTGAGCGACGCAGAGAAAATTCTTTCAAGAGCAGCGTGTATCTGAGAGCGGCGTCCAGTTCCACAGCGAGCAGAGGGATTCAGGCCGGCGCATTATATTCAGCGCGAGCAGAGGGATTCGCGCTCGCGCATAACATTAATGTACTTTCGCGCTACAATAATGCGCTCTCGACATTTGACAGGGAAATAACGCCATAAAAAATTGGGTCCTAACCTGTATTATGGTCGCCAGGCAGGTGATTTTAAGGGGTTGGAAGCCGGCTGGAGCACCCGCATTTTGGGAGTGCTCGGAGATGAGGAGGGGTCAAATAGAAGACTGGGAAATTTGTATTTGTTTGTTGGGAAATAGGGTAGATACCTGGCCTTCTTGGGGTGGAACAGTGGAGATTGAGGGGTAGTTGTTAATGTGTGTGATTTATATATATATATATATATATATATATATATATATATATATATATTTTATGTGCTCATGTGTGACCACAGGGGTGTTTGTTGAGGGTTGGGGAGGGGTGGTAATGGGAGTTAAATGTTGAACAATCTTTCATGTTTTGCTTTTATGTGTTCGATGCAGGAATCAATAAAATGTATAAAATATACTGTAGGCAGAGCCCAGTATTAAAAACGAGGTCCAGGAATTGCTCATTTGGGCAAGACAATGAGCTGCAGGATCGATTACTCCGCAAGAGGGCACTGCACTAATTTCTGTATGTGATTAAATATCCCCCATTCTCTATCCCTTTCTTTATCTCTCTCAATTGCTTTTTCTATCTTTCTCTTTCTCTCTCTCTCTCTCTCTCTCTCACTCACTCACTCACTCACTCACACACTCACACACACACACACACACACACAGGCATATAGGAAATGAATCAAACAGACAGACTGGCTGTCTACAGCATGTGGGAGGCCCTTTCAACCAAGAGAACATCTCTAGGGTAAACTATCTCTAACTCTTTCTTTCTATCTGTCATTCCAAATCCCACTTGAGGAATTTATTGTAAACAGTCCCAAATTAATAATTCACTCAAAATAATGGAATTGTCTTGCAGAGTTGCATTTCAACTAAAATATTCCAGTGACAGGCGGAGAGAGGTAAGCAAGCTGGTTCAGCAATCCCTGCTAGAGTTTAAGTCAAGGCAATTCAAGTCAATTTTATTTGTATAGTGCCTTTCACAACACACATCGTTTCAAAGCAGCTTTACAGAAGATCAGGCATTAACAGACAATAAAACTATAATGTCTATAATGTTGATGAATCATCATTGTGTAATTAGATAAAATACGCATTGTTTATCGTGTTTAAAAATAAGTCATTAAAAAATAATTCTTTTAATAACCCCAGTGAGCAAGCTGAAAGTGTATGTGGCAAGGAACACAAAACTCCATAAGATGTTGATTAATGGGGCCAGTTCCCCTTGGGCTAACATCATGAATATAATGTAAATATTACTTATGTATAGTTAAAGTAATGGTTTAAAATTATTAAACTAAGTAAGTGTTAAGTGTCAGTGTTTAAACATCGATTTTGTTTGAACTGTAAGATTAATGACCAATGTCTTTGAAGGCCATTCTGAATTAACTGCAGAAGTTCACATAGATGCAATTGTCCTTGTTAATTGGCTGATGAAGGCTTTTGTTGGCAAAATTGTTAGTCTATGTATTCTATTTCAAGATCATAGTCCATCAATAGACCGAGGTGATGCAGGCAGAGATCAGGGATGTGAAACGGAGTTCAACCTGGCCGGTAATTTCGGTGAGGTTCGGTGTGGTCCATCCTAAATCCAAGGTTCAAACAATGGCATATGAAGTATCCCATGTCTTATGGTTGGAGTTGGCATCAGTTCATCCTCTGAAGTCCATCATAATAGACTGAAGTGATGTTTGGCTGGCACTTTAACACCACATAGCAACAGTCTGTGCATTAGATCTGCCATCAAACACAGATACACATTTGAAGTCGTTCAGCTAACAGGCACATCTTCATATATTTGGAGAGCAACTTGAAATTGGAGTGGACCTGGAAGGAGGGAACCATGTTTCTGAGACCAACTTCAAATACTTTCAAAAATAAAAGTGATGTAACAAAGTGTTTGTGCAGCGTTGTCTAACAGGATCAAAGGGTCAGTTAGCCTGAAGGGTTGACGGAATATTCCACAGCAACAAATCAATGCTCACACACAGAGGGAGATCAGATACAGCAGAACTGGAAACATTCTGTCAGATTTCAGTCTTCTTTAAAAGCTGTGTGTTCATACACACACACACAAATACAGAATTGTTTCTTTTTTGTTTACCACCTTATGAGTATGTCTTGAGGACAACAATGTGTGTGTTTAAAGGTTAAAACCAGAAACCCTATTCTTGATTATTCTTTTTTTAAAACATTTTGTGTCTGGGGAGTATGCTGAGTTTACGTGGCCCATCAGTCTGGTCATACAGATCAGAGCTAAAAGCTTTGACTCGTGGAGATGATGGGGCATGCATCCACAGAATGCTTATAAATGTTGCATTCTTACCTATCCTTTGAGACAATACCACAGCTTTGTTCTTCCCCATACTGCTTTTGTTTGTTTGTTATTGTGTTACACGTGTCCTAACCAAACGCGTGATGCCGCAACATGCAATAAAAGGTATCTTTCCATGTTAATCAGAGTTTTTGTCCTAACCAGCGTGACACGTGACTGGGCTTTCTATTTTTGAAATGGTTTCTATTTCTGTGATGTTGTGCCAGATAACTCAGTCAACAAATGGGTCTGAAATTATACTTTTCCAGTATATTAAAGCCGGCATCTCACTAACCAGTTCAGAACAACCTGATCTTGGCGAGGGTGTTACACACCTAGCGAATGTTGTGCTTTAGGTATTGTTCTCTTCAGTTGGAGCTCTGTCACACAGACACACACACAGTTTCAGAATGGCAGAGGGGATACATACCATTCTGACTTTCTCTCTGCTTCCCTGTCATGTGGAGATCAGTGAAATAACAAAGGATAACCACGTGAACATAAACAATACGTAACAGACTGAATAAGGATGCAATTTATAAAGTAACTTTTCCCTGTGTATGTGTGATTGTGTTTGTATCCCCTCGGGGCTTGCCGTAGAAAGTGTTACGTTTAATAAAACATACAGTTCTGTCTGTGATTGCTAAGTTTTCAACATTTATTTGAAATTATCCTCATTTTAGTGTATGGATATTGCGAATGAGGGAGGGAGCTATTTGCATTTAATTCAGCTGTGATAAAGTTGTACAAAGAAAGTCAACTACAGCTGAATGTGCCAGATCTGACAGACGGCTCTAAACACAACAGCTTATGTAAAAACTGGTGTGTCTCTGTTATTACCCTGCATCCTGGAATCCTGGGCTTCGTTCCTACACCATTTAAAACATCTGAGAAAGTATGCCAGATCTCCTAATGGCACTAATTCCTTTCTGGTTTACTCGGATTAGCAAACGCACATGCAGATTTAATTGGAATAGCAGGATTGAGTTCACGATAATTGTGTATTTCCGAGTTATTGAACAGTTCATATGTTGATACTCAAAACCATGATCAACAATGCAGTGATTGGAAAGCAACAAGTGATGTGATGACATAAATATCATATAAATATTTTTTATATGTATGAACATGTATATGCTTTTATAATTATTATGTTAAACTTATGTTACAAATTGATATTATAATTTAATTATAATATAATATAAAGTCATCATATTCACAACTCTTGAACTCTCAGAAGAGCTACAACTCTTCACACTGGCCAAACAAGATTTTTATTAGAAGACTTTAAAAATGTCTGAACAATATAGAGTGAAAAAAACACATCCAAAGCAGACAAAACAAGGCTGAAAGGACTGGAAGAAAGTTGCTGATTAAATTAAATGTATACATTAAGTGCTTACCTGGTAATTTATTGTGATTTAACCTTGTATTTCAAAAGCCTGTGGTCTTATGTGGGCAGCAAACCATGAAAATCATGAAATAATTATTTTATGTGTTGTCGATAATGCATGGTTCTGACAGCTGGATTGAAATAGAAAAATAAAAAACATTTTGAGGTGAAAGCGGTTCCTCTCATTGAGTCAAATAATCCAGTCAATCTTGCAAGGTACGTGGCATTCTTATTTGTCTTATTACTGTATACAATATTATCCTACATTTTTAAATGATTATGTAAAGTATTATTTGAATACAAACATATTTTCAACAGGGTCAAGTGGGATAGTCTTCCAGTATCATCTCTGCTTATAAAGCCACAGCCTTATCTTGTTTATGTTAAATAAACCTAATGATTGTATGCACTTATAAAGCTGTTCCTTGGTACTTTCATTACTGAACTGCAGTCACTTAGCTGCCACTTAGCTGCCACATAGTATAACCGTTTTTTTTAATTTTTTTTATGATGATTCCATAGTAACACCATTAAACACCAACTTTTGTTTACATTTCAAATTAAACCCCCTACAGTCATATTTTCT
>NW_026266052.1:0-6230 GCF_025860055.1 Xyrauchen texanus
TAGACCCAGAAGCCGCCGCCAGGCTCCGCCATTGCGCCATTTAGAATTTCAGCGCGCCGCCAGCCAATAATTTAAGTAAGCCAAATTGAGCAGCCATCTGATAAAGTTTGGCTGAGCCGGCTAGAATTATTTGCATCAAATAATAATTCTATCACATAGAGACATACACACCACGAAATATATAAACAATACACAAGATCTATTTTCCCACTGGATTCATAACAGCACAGTCTTGTGCTCGTTGCTACTGATACACAGACTCACAGTGAATTGACGACCAATTAAAATTGCTTTCGTTTTCCGTACAGAAGAAGCGATGCATGTTTTTCTCGCACTGAGGTGAAATGGCGGAAAGAAGCAAGCAAGGTAATTTTGATCTCACTTCTCACATACTTTCCTAATTCCTACTTACTTTTTCTTAACTTAGGCCTACCCAGACTTTTGTTAAATCTTTCAGGGCACGAGTTGCACAAACACCTGAATCAAAGATTGATGTTATGAACCAAATATTCTGGAACGGAGAGATTTATAGCACTGAACGTGATATTACTGCAGTAACAAACCACCGTTTCCACATTGCTAATTCACGCACGCATGCTTCAGTGTACATTGAAGTGAAATGTGCAAAACTTTGTCTAAAATAATAGGCTACTGATAACAGTGTGTGTTTATATTAAGGCGAGACACGGCAGGCAAAAAACATAGTTTTTTTTTTTTACTGGTCAATTTTGAGATTTTTGGATATTTGTCTTCAATAACATGTCTTCTTTCAGACTTGTGGTGAAAAAAAGTCCGAAATACACATTTAGGTCTTTATTTTACTACACTTTGTCTGTTTGCGTCTGTAGATTTCTCATAAAATTCAACAAAAGTTTGCATTCTTAATCAAGGTGTAATATGATAATGCCAAGTTATTGTATACAACTTAGCCTACATACATTTAGCCTAAACACAACACATTGTAGGCTATTTGAAAATGTTTAGTAGCCCTGTGGAACCCCACACACAAGAGGGGCAACAGAAGAAAAATAATCCCCTAAACTGACTGAAAAAGTCCTATCCTTCAAATAGGAAGAGAACCATTTCAGGGCTAAGCCCTGAATACCAACCTGATTCCTAAGACGACCAATGAGAATGTTATGATCAACTGTATCAAATGCCGCTGTAAGATCTAACAAAAGCAGAACAACACGGTTTCCAGAATCAACACCTCGTAGGATATCATTAGAGACCCTCAAAAGAGCAGATTCTGTACTATGACCAGCTCTAAAACCTGACTGGAATCTATCGTGATGTTATTCCTCATTAAAAAGTCATTAAGCTGTGCATGCACAATTTTTCCAATATCTTGAAATAAAAGGCAATTTTGAATCGGACGAAAACTACTCATGTCAAAAGGGTCTAAGCGTTTCTTTTTTAGAAGGGGCTGAATAACACGCATGCTTAAAACTAACGAACAACACCAGATGACAAACTAGTATTCATAATAGACCAGAATACTTGGGCCAATGGAATCAAGTACCTTCTTAAACAGGGAAGAAGGAGCACATCACCAGGGGACCTGGTGGGCTTCATATGAGCAGTTATATCATTAAGCTGCTGCAAAGAAACAGGCATAAAACAGGTTAATTGATTAGGTAGGGTCAACACGCAGTAAAACAAACATTGAGAACAGATGAAATCTGAGATCTAATTCCATCAACTTTACCAATAAAAAGTTTAAGAACTCTTCACACATCTTAGCAGAAGGAGTGAATGGAGGAGTAGTAGTCGGATGAAGAACAGCATTTATAATTCGAGAAAAGTACTCTAGAATTATTACAGTTTCTGGAGATGATATCAGAAAAATAATTTGATCTAGCCAATTTAACAGCTCTTTGAAATTCGTTCAAATGGTTCTTCAAAATCTCATAAGAGACTTGTAATTTATCTTTGAGCCATTTGCGTTCAGCCCTCCTACACTCCTGCCTAAGAGCGCGGGTAGTACTGTTCAACCAGGGCTGTGATTTGACTTTTTTTCCCTGACTTTAACAGGAGCCACAACATCTAAAATCTCTAAACAAGAAGAATTAAACTGATCGACCAACTCTTCCAAACCCATACAGGGAGAGTGTGACTCGAGTCAAGGAAAAAAAAGAAGAGACATTAAAAGCAGCTGAAAAACTACTAGCTGTGCATGGATTGAGTATGCGGATGGAACCGAGGCAGAAGCAATATTACTCGGCACACAAGGAAAGTTAGAACTTAAAATTACAGTCTTATGGCCCGAAAAAACAGTATCGACAATCTTCACGCTATCAACAGAGAATCCCTTAGATAATACAAGGTCAAGCGTATGACCACGTTCATGAGTTGGACCTAAAACACATTGCAAAAAAACAAATGACTCTATTAAATTTAAAAATTCTTTGACCAGGGGCTTTGAAGGGCAGCACACATGTATATTAAAATCCCCAAAAATTAGAATATTGTCAAAAGAAGAGACAATACCAGATAAAAGTTCAGAGAACTCTTGTATAAAATCCCCATGAAAATTTGGGGGTCTATAAATCAAAACACATAACACAGATTTAAAAGAATTCAGCGTAATTAGCTGAGATTCAAAAGTGCAAAAGGATGCAGAAGGTAAAAGTCTACACCTAAACTTGTCTTTAAAAACAACTGCAAGACCCCCGCCCCGGCCAACAGACCTAGGGGTACTAAAAAAACTGCAACCAGGAGGAGAAAGTTCAGAGAGAGAAGTCATCTCACCAGCCTTAAGCCAAGTCTCAGTGACAAATAAAAAATCAATTTCATGAGATTACATTGTATTGCATTTTGTAGAAATATAGTGTAAGCCATGCATTGCTTGGAAATATTGAGATCTAGTAAATCAGTATAACATAGACAGTGGTGGACGAAGTACACATACCATGTACTTGAGTTAAAGTAAAGATACTCAAGGTAAAATATTACTTAAGTAAAAGTAGAAGTGCTGCCTTTAAAAATTCACTTGAGTAAAAGTACAAAAGTATTTGCCTTCAAATGTACTTAAGTATCCAAGTACTATGATTTTTTATGGCCATAATGTCCTATTATAATTTGTCACAAGACTCTTGCTTAACTCGGTCTACATGAAGACTAATGTCACTCTTGGCACACCAATCTATTAATAATATGACATTAATTAGTCAGATGTGTGTATATATATATATATATATATGAATTGAATACATTTTTTGTGTGTTTAATTTTGGAGGGAAGGGGACTGTTCCCATAAGATATAATACATTTACAGTATTTACTGTATATATTTTTCTCGAGTGTCTATGGTCATAATTATTAACATCCTAATGTTATGATACATATATATATATATATATATATACACACACACACACACACGCACGCACACACATACATAGAATATATATATATATATATATGTGTGTGTTATGGGAGCAGCCAATTTCCCTCCAAAATTAAACACAAAAACGTATTAATGCAGTGTTTCTGCTACTCTCCAGAAAAACAATGCTATTATATGCAAGTCATTTTAGTGTCAACATAATAAGCAATGTACATTATGCGTCAATATTTACCGATAATTGCTGCAATAATAGCTGCTGCTCTCTGCCCCGCTTAAAATCTTTGGCAACGCCAATTTGTTTGGAACTATTGGCGCTACACGAATCACGTGACCCGTGTGGCGAGATCACTGTCGCAACCGTCTATGTTCGCAACTCCTCATATTTAACGGCTCTGGGGTGCGTTTCCCGTACAACAAGCGTAACTTGCTGCTCCACTACCGTAGTACGATGCACTGTTGAAGAAATCAACTTGCTAGTCACGACTGTTTCCCAAAACCGTATTGTCGCAAATTGGTTGTTCAACCACGTTGGTTAATGATGTCACACATGTGGTGGAGTAAAAACTACTTTTAATGAATCTGTTTTGCGTCGAATTAATGCTAGATGTTTTGCTATAAATTACGGACATGTCATCTGAGGACTATCTCATATTTTTCTCAGTTATTTGCTTTATTTCCAGATTCAATCATAGGCTCGTTCTTACGCACTAGAGCACGTTCACACATGCGCACTCTTCAAAAGCGGTTGCTTTAAATCTATTGACAAACTAAAAGACATAAAGGACATTTGTATGTCTTCTAAATAAAAGATACTGATTGTACTGAATGTCATCTTGCTTATTTGGCTCAAGATAATAATTTATTAAGCCCACATGTTATAATAACAAGAAACTCTGCTTCTAACCACAGGTCAGAGAGCTGTCGTTCCAACCACACAACTCTGCGATGCTGTTTGCGAATGTTCGTTGGAGCGATGGTTTTGGGAAACACCGACTCGTTGAACTATGATGATAACGACGGAACTTGCTACCATAGTTGGCTAACGATGCTTTTGGGAAACGCACCCCTGGTTCACGCTTAGTAGATGCCGCCAAGGCAAGTTCAAAACAAAGCGCGGCTGTACTGTGATTGGTGGCTCGTTTGACCAGTTACATTTTTATCCACTCATAAATAAAAAGGAGCGACTGATTTTGAAAATGTAGTAGAGTAAAAAGTAAGATATTTGACTTTGAAATGTAGTGGAGTTAAAGTAAAAGTCTCCCCAAATTTAAATACTTCAGTAAAGTACAGATACACAAAAAGCTACTTAAGTACAGTAACAAATTACATTTACTTCGTTACTGTCCACCACTGAACATAGACATCTGTAGACATGAAGTGGCAGCTTCAGCCATTTGCAGCTATGAAAAGTTTGGCGGCTGCAGCAGCCATTTAGGTTTTGGCTGAGCCGGCTAGCCAGCCAATAACTTCATCAGCCAGCCATTATTCTCAAAACAAATGGCTTCGTGCTCTAACAGGGACAAGTTCTTGAAAAGGAAAAATATTGACGATGGTTAGCCTATGTGGGATAGTGGTGTGCCGTATACTTTTTTTAGTCGTAAAAAGTGTGCCGTGGCAGAAAAAAGGTTGGGAGACACTGCTCTAAAGAATAGGATTTCAGGTAAGTATTTTACAGAATAATTATTTCAACAGTATGATATAATGAAAATATGTGATTGATTAATAAAAAGAATTTACAGGAATAGTTCATCCAAATAAATGAGAATTCTTTAATCATTTTCTCACCCTCATATTGTTCAAACCCATATGCCACATCCACACTTATATGTGTCGTTTGAAAATGCACTGATTTTGCTACGTTTACACCTCTCATCCACACAAACAGACATTGGAAAACACTCTCCATTACTGCATACTTTGGAAAATGATGATGAAGGAAAATGAAAACAGAGGTTTCATACTTAACCCTTGTGCAGTCTTAAAAATGTTTACCGGTCTATTAAAAATAGCTTATAAATGTCTCATTATGGCAATATTAAATAAAATATGAAAACATGCTGTACTATTTATTACGGAAGAGGATTAGGGCCAAGCAATAATAAAAAAAATAAAGCCATCTCGAGATTAAAGTCATTATAATGCGAGATTAAAATCGTTAAATTTCGAGAAAAAAGTCTAAATACAATCTTGAGAATAAACTCATTAAATATCGAGATTAAAGTCATTATAATGCAAGATTAAACTCGTTAAATTTCGAGAAAAAAGTCGTTGTGTTTCGAGAAAAAACTCGTTAAGTTTAATCTCGCATTATAATGACTTTATTCTCGAGTATTTAATGAGTTTATTCTCAAGATTGTATTTAGACTTTTTTCTCGAAATTTAGCGAGTTTAATCTCGCATTATAATGACTTTAATCTCGAGATGGTTTTATTTTTTTATTATTGCTTGGCCCTAATCCTCTTCCGTAATTTTATCCCAATAGTGTGCTTTAATGTTTAAACAGGACGTTTGTTTTGAAACACTTTTATTTAGTAAATAATTGCACATTGTAGTGTTCACGGTCAAAAATGTCCGACCTATTAAAATTGCTTATAAATCACATAATGGTATATTCTCTATATTGCTATATTGGATTAGATCTTTTTGTCAGCTGGTTTTCTTTCAATTAGTACAGGTTTTCTATTTCTTTATGGAACTTATTGCTTATTTTTTTTGTGAAAAAGCATTCTTTATGGGTTATTTTGACTTGTATAACATAAGAAAACACCTGTGCTAAAACAAATTACTCTCTAGTTTGTTTTAATGTTTAACAGGGAAGTTTGTTTTGAAGCACTTTTATTTTGTGAAAAAACGGCAATAAAAATCACACATGTGGTGTTCC